>NW_026988432.1:467500-620000 GCF_030222135.1 Aotus nancymaae | reverse complement strand
AGTCCTGCTTTACAAGAGCTTCTGAAAGAAGCACTATACATATAAAGGAACAACCAATATCAGCCTTTCCAAAAATATATCAAAAAGCAAAGAATATTAACATAATGAAAAATTTACATCAACTAATGGGCAAAACAGCCAGCTAGCATCAAACGCCAGTATTAAACTTATATATATTTTAATTGGATAAAAAGCCAAAACCCATCGGTATGCTGCATCCAGACCCATCTTACATGCAACAATACACAAAGACTCAGAGAGAAGGAGGAAGATTTACCAACCAAACAGAGAGTATAAATAAACTAATAAACAAAAAGCAGGAGATGCAATTCTCGCCTCTGATAAAGTAGACTTTAAAGCAACAAAGATCAAAAGAGGCAAAGAAGGATATACATAATGGTAAAAGGATCAATGTAACAAGAAGAGCTAACGATTCTATAGATCAACGAGATAGAAAATTAACAAGGACATCCAGGACTTGAACTCAGACCCGGAACAAGTAAACTTAATAAACATTTATAGAACTCTCCACTTCAAATACACAAAACATACATTACCACCTCACACCTATTAGAAAAGTGACTATATAATTGGAAGTAAATCACTCCTCAGTAATCGCATAGCATTTCATAGGTTTAAATGAAATATTGGTTGGCTGTTTGTTTGTTATCTTCTTCCCTTATTCCTTCCTGATTACATCATTAAGTATAATTATCATTATAAAAGAGGTTTTTAATAACCATTACTAAATTGCGTTCTAGCCTGGGCAAGAAAGCAATACTCCCATTCTCTCTCCCTCTTTCTTTTCCTTTTTCCTCCTCCCCATTCTCTCTCTCTCTTTCTCTTCCTTTTTCCACCTCCCCATTTTCTCTCTCTCTTTCTCTTTTTCCTTCCTCCTTTTCAAAGAAAAAAAAAAGAAAAGAGAGAAGTGGCAAATATGGAGGTAAAATATGTAATCCACATTAACGAGAAGACAGTGGACATTTCACATGCTTGTGGTATATACATATATACAATCATGTACTGGAAATTAACATTTGTTTAAAGACAGACTGCATATACGACTCTAGCCTCATCAGAGAATTCCATGTTTTTGCTGCACCTTTTCTGCATTCAGATATACAAACACCACTGTATTATATTGTCTGTAGTTTTCAGTACGCGCCATGCAGGTGTGCAGGGGCAACGGGCCACGCCACACAGCCTGGGTGTGCAGAAGTCTCATCCAGGTTGCAGGGAGTGCGTTCGAGGACGTCCGCGCAGTGGCGTTGCCTCAGCGTGCGTTAGCAGAACAGATCCCCGACGTGTGGCTGTACGTCTGCACCTCAGTTCATCCCTCTCCACCATGAATGCAGCAATGCCAAGTTCTTCAGAGGCACTTAGCGCTTTTGGATAGATGGATTACGTTTCTCCAGTCTACGATTTTAAAAACAAATGTACAGAGATTCTGATTCCAGAGAGATGGAGTAGACATTTTTTCCCTATTCATGGGGTGCAGCTCAGAACCCTGGTTGTCATAGATTAAACACACATAAGACTCTGAAGGCAGAGAGAAGAGGCTGAGTGTCTAGGACTTAACCGGGAAGTGACATGGGAGGAGTTCCCTGGATTTTCTCTCTGCCTCATATATCGCAGCTTGGAGCTGAAAAAGTCAGCAATCCAGGGCTGCCAACAGGTGCAGAGGAAAGGACAGGTCCTCAGAACCACTGCTCTCCAGCCAAAGACCCAGGAAATGGGCCACCCATCAACTTCTTCTTTATTTTGCTGGGGACTTTCTTTTTTATAACTCCATAGCATAGTATTTCATGACGATCCTTCTGTCTATATTCAGAATAAGCATGTTTGTTTACCAAATCTATGATCTTCACATCTGAAAAGTGTGCAAGAAAGTTGGAGTTTTCTAAGCAGTGTCCAGATCTGAAGCAGGTATTTTACCTGCAACCCGGCATGGCAGGAACCGTGCTCAGTCCTGTTTTCAGCCAGGAGCCTGTGTCTGACCTTGGAGCGTCCAGGAGAGCCGGTACATCACACTGCACGCTTACAACACCTGCGAGGACTCCCAAGGCAGACCACAGCCCAGGTCTCAGAACCACATCCAGGCACTGAACCCTGAGCTCACAATGCCAGGTCTCAGAACCGCCATCCAGACACTGAACCCTGAGCTCAAGATGCCAGGTCTCAGAACCGCCATCCAGGCACTGAACCCTGAGCTCACGATGCCAGGTCTCAGAACCGCCATCCAGGCACTGAACCCTGAGCTCACGATGCCAGGTCTCAGAACCGCCATCCAGACACTGAACCCTGAGCTCAAGATGCCAGGTCTCAGAACCGCCATCCAGACACTGAACCCTGAGCTCAAGATGCCAGGTCTCAGAACCGCCATCCAGGCACTGAACCCTGAGCTCACAATGCCAGGTCTCAGAACCGCCATCCAGACACTGAACCCTGAGCTCATGATGCCAGGTCTCAGAACCGCCATCCAGGCATGGAACCCTGAGCTCACAATGCCAGGTCTCAGAACCGCCATCCAGACACTGAACCCTGAGCTCACGATGCCAGGTCTCAGAACCGCCATCCAGACACTGAACCCTGAGCTCAAGATGCCAGGTCTCAGAACCGCCATCCAGGCACTGAACCCTGAGCTCACGATGCCAGGTCTCAGAACCGCCATCCAGACACTGAACCCTGAGCTCACGATGCCAGGTCTCAGAACCGCCATCCAGGCATGGAACCCTGAGCTCACAATGCCAGGTCTCAGAACCGCCATCCAGACACTGAACCCTGAGTTCACAATGCCAGGTCTCAGAACCGCCATCCAGGCACGGAACCCTGAGCTCACAATGCCAGGTCTCAGAACTGCCATCCAGGCATGAACCCTGGGCTCATAATGCCAGGTCTCAGAACCACTATCCAGGCACTGAACCCTGAGCTCACGGTGCCAGGTCTCAGAACCGCCATCCAGGCACTAAACCCTGAGCTCATGATGCCAGGTCTCAGAACCGCCATCCAGGCACTGAACCCTGAGCTCACAATGCCAGGTCTCTTACACAAGCCGGCAGCGCTGGTAACACTATTTCCTTCCGGTGGCAGTGGTATGACTGTGGTGTGCCTGCAGAGAATAGTGGCTCCACAAATATAGAAAGGACATTTGAAATAAAATAAGAATTAATATCAATAATAGATAAGGCTTATGCAAACTTGGGTTTAGAAACACTTGTGTGTATTTGAGAAGAGAAGTTAAGACAGAGGTTTAGTGAAGTTCTTCATTTTATCTTGCTAGTTTCATCCCTTTCTTGTATACAGAGTCATCTCTCAGTATCAGTGGGGGACTGGGTCCAGGACATCTTGGATATGGAAGTCCCTGTTTTAAAATGGTGTGGTATTTGCATACAATGTATGCATACCGTTCCGGGTACTTTAAATCATCTCCAGATGACTTGTCATACCTAACAGAATGTAAATACTGTGTGAATAGTTGTTGTGCTGTATTGCTTAGGAAATTTTGGGAGGAAAATTCTGTACATGTTCGTACAGGTGCAACCATCCTTTTTCATTTTTTAAATTATACTTTAAGTCTGGGGTACATGTGCAGGCCATTTAGGATTGTTATATAGGTGTACACATGCCATGGTGTTTTGCTGCCTCCAACGCCCCGTCACCTATATTAGGTATTTCTCCTAATGTTATCCCTCCCCTAGTCCCCTCACCCCGTAGCAGGCCCCAGTGTGTGATGTTCTCCTCCCTGTTTCCATGTGTTCTCATTGTTCAACACTTACTTATGAGTGAGAACATGTGGTGTTTGCTTTTCTATTCTTGTGTCAGTTTGTTGAGAATGATGGTTTCCAGCTTCACCCATGTCCCTGCAAAGGACATGAACTCATCTTTTTTATGGCTGCATAGTATTTCACGGTGTATATGTGCCACATTTTCTTTATCCAGTCTATCATTGATGGGCATTTGTGTTGGTTCCAAGTCTTTGTTATTGCAAACAGTGCCTCAGTGAACATACGTGTGCATATGTGTTTATAATAGTATGATTTATAATCCTCTGGGTATATAGCCAGTAATGGGATTGCTGGGTCAAATGGAATTTCTATTTCTAGATCCTTGAGGAATCACCACACTGTCTTCCACAATGGTTGAACTAATTTACACTCCCTCCAACAGTGTAAAAGAGTTCCTATTTCTCCACATCCTCTCCAGCATCTGTTGTCTCCAGATTTTTTAATGATCCCCGTTCTAACTGGCGTGAGATGGTATCTCAATGTGGTTTTGATTTGCATTTCCCTAATGACCAGTGATGATGAGCTTTTTTTCATGTTTGTTGGCTGCATAAATGTCTTCTTTTGAAAAGTGTCTGTTCATATCCTTTGTTCACTTTTTGATGGGCTTGTTGTTTTTTTTCTTGTAAATTTAAGTTCTTTGTAGATTCTGGATAATAGCCGTTTGTCAGATGGGTAGATTGCAAAAATTTTTTCCCATTCTGTTGGTTGCCGGTTCACTGTAATGACTGTTTCTTTTGCTGTGCAGAAGGTTTAACTAGATCCCATTTGTCTATTGCAACCATCCTTTTTCTCCTGAATGTTTTCCATTGCAGTTGGTTGAATCCACAATTGTGGAAACCATGGAAAACGAAGGCCAATCATATCTAATTCAAAAGTGTGAGCAGAGCTGTTACTTACTAATCTTAAAGAAAAGGACATGAACCCTTGATTTCTATATACACATCCCACTTCTGGGATTGAAGTCCTACCAGAAGCAGGAGTTTGAAAAAATATAAAAATTGATTGTTATTTAAAGATTGGAAACCTCCCGTGTTGTCTTGCTTTGAGGCAGACATTCTGAGCGTCACCACTCTTTTCATTCATGTCGTATATAATTGTGTGCAGAAAAACACACACGCTAGTATATGCCTATTTGTCTGTATAATATAATCTAAGGAGATCCAAATTTGTTTCTGGATTTTCATTTTGTGATTTAATGAACAATTAGACACTGTAAAATGGGATAATTTTTCCTTTTTATTATATTCAAAAATATTTCTATGTAATGTTAGCTGTATTTTAAACTCTGTCAATGAAACAAAATGTATGTGTTTGTGTGTGTGTGTTAGATCTTCAAGGACATATGCAAAGTCACCTCCTCAAAGAGACAGGGCTAAGAGAGAATGGAATCATTCCTTCCACTGTAAATACCATGAAATCGTGTGTTGATAGAAGGCAGCACTTCTGGGATAGCATGTTGAAATGCTTTAGAAACTGTAAGCATATATTAAGCTCTAACTGAAAGCATTTTATGTGTCAGGAATTGTGTAGAGTTCTGAGAAAATAACAGTATTTAAAAACCCTTGGACGTGACCTGAAGACTTCTTGGTCTGCCGTAGGACAAGCAAGCAGTATTACATAGACAGAGTGAACATGAGGCATCACCAGGCCGTGAAATACCTGCAGAGAAGGGGGTGATCAGCTCTGTATGTGGGGTGCAACAGTTTGGGGGCATGGAGTGTGGGCTGTAGGGTGCTGTGAGGGCAGGTGGGCATTAGGTCAATGGACCCAGCAGGACTCGGCAGGAGGAGACCCACCTGCCCTGTGCTACTTTCTCAACATGTGCTCAGTCATAAGACAGAAAGTGACGGCAGGGGAACGAGACTGGAAGATGAGCGGGACCCAGGTGACTATGCTGCAGACAGGGAGGTCTTTGAAGCCAGGCAGATGCTGGGGGAGACTGCGGAACGAGGGACCTCCCAGGCTCAACAGCCTGGTCCTAGCAAGGAGATTAGTAACAGCACTTACCTCACATAGCAACCTATCATGCATTTTTATAATCATTATGACTATTAAAGATCTAGTAGGGCAGACTAGGAAACTTGGAATTTTATTCTTTAAGTGATCCTGTCACAAATCACCTGCTGTCTCCAACTGTGCTTCACTGCAGGTGTCCCAGAAAGGGTGAGGGAAAGGCTTGGAAGTCACCAGCTTACTCTATTCCAGGAAAACAACAACACACACACAAAAATGTACAAAACAACGTGCAAATAACAACTCTTTGTATTTATTGTGAAGGGATGTAGCCTTTTACATAAAAAGATTAAAAGAGGTATTTATTGGAAGTCCTATTACTCTAGTTCACACCCTCTTTATTTTAACATAAGTTGTCTGTTATCTGTCTCTGCCTCTCTGTCTCTCTCTGAATTGCTCTCCTGTCTCTGCCTCTCTCTTTTTCTCTCTGTCTCTCTCTCTCTGTCTCTCTCTGTCTGTCTGTCTCTCTGTCTCTCTCTCTCTCTTTCTGTCTCTGTCTCTCTGGATTTCTCTGTTGTCTCTGTCTCTCTCTCTCTTTCTCTGTCTCTGTCTCCCTCTGGATTTCTGTCCTGTCTCTGTCTGTCTCTCTCTCTCTCTGTCTGTCTCTCTCTCTCTCTTGTTTTTCTTCTGTCTCACACACATGCAAAGAAACACAAAACACGAACATTCCTGGGCATGGCCACTGGGCATATCTTTGCAAACTTAATACTAACAATACTAATCTACTTATCTGAGGGTAGGAAAAGGAATAAATGTTGCAACACATTAGAATTCCCGCTCTCTCAGTGTGTTTAACTGGGGAACAAATTAGTGGAAATCAGCAGGAGTAAACTCAGTCCTCGAAAGAATTACATCAGGCCTTTGTAAAAAGGGGCGCCAATATGTTATTTGGAACAAACACAAGGTAGGAAATCCTGAAGTAAGGAGAGAAAGGGCAGCTATTATAGTCTCTTTTACTTAAAATAAGACAGAAAGAGGCTAGGCATTTATTGCATGCCTACTGAATGCTAGGCATGGCACCTCGTGTATGCATGTGCTATCACATATTTTAAGAATATCTCTTAATCTTCTTAAACCTCAATGTGTGGATATTATCATCCTATTTTACAGTCAGGGAAAGACTTTTAGAAGAACCAAGACATATGGCTAATAAGCAGCCCACAGGCTTGGTATTCCCCCCATGTCTTCCTCTAAATGCTGCGGTGACAGAGTTCTCATGGAAGGTGAATGTCCCTCCATTAGGATATTAACTCAAGGATGAGGGAGAACAGGGAGCCTGACTCAGACACAGCTGGACTTAAGTCCATTCACAAGCCCTGGTACCTTGGCATAGTCACTTTTGCTCTCAAATGTTCATTTTCTTCAGGTTTAAAATATAATAAATTTATTTGAAGATTAAATAAATATGCATGGAAACCACACAATTTAATGTCCAACAGGGAAAATAACATTGTTAAGAAAAACAGCTGATGTTTAGAATCACTGTGCTGCCGTTATTATTAGCTACCTTCTGTGGACATTTCACTTCTGCTGCAATGCAAGCAGCACTTCACAGCACCAGCCTCTGAGCTGTATGATTTAAGTCCTGTTTCCAGGGAAAGGGTAGTAAAGACGCTTTAGTTGGCTCAAGAATTCAGTAAAACATGTGCCTGGTCCTACAGTTTTCTAGCATGCTATGAGAAATCTCAGAGGTGTTTCCATGCGAAGATTTCTGGATTTAATATTTTCATAAATTTCTATTTTTGTATGTGTTCTGGTGACGGCTAGCGCAGTTCTCTTAGGTCAAAGCAGAAAAGGAAAGTAAACCAGGAGCGGACAGAATATATTTCTGCTCTGGCTAAAATAGCCACAGGAGTTCAAGCCTTCAGCAAGGAAGATATTGAGCAAATAAATAATTTGACTTCTATCTTTTGGTATCTAATTTTTTTCTTAAAAAAATGATGATTCAGAGCCTGTGCTTGAAGTAAGATTAGTAACACGTTTACATTAACACCTGTGCTTGAGTTTCCATGCATATTGCATTTTGAAGCAAAAACCAGGTTTAGGGCCCGCTTCTGTACTCTTATAACTGAAAATAGGGTCTGATCTTTAGCAGGGGCTCCTCCTTCTCACTGTGAAAGGTAAAGATCACCTGGACTCCTCGAAGACTGGCCGTGCTGCACTGGGACGAGACTGACACTCGCCACATGTGGCCCGTGAACTGCTTCTCTATCCGTCCCGCTCCAACACACCTGGCGTTACTTGCTACGGAATTCACCCCAGATGGTGCAAATGAAGATCATTTAATGAAAGAGCCATTCTGGATCCTGGGCCCACAGAACTAGCAAGTGGGGCCCCCTCACTCAGCTGGAGCAGGGGGAGGATATGGTGCTTCTGCAGGCTGAGTGGAGGGGCCACTTGGCGAGAGCCACAGTTGTGGAGGGCCAGGCTGTGGCCCGAGAGGTGAACCTGCATCTCCTCTTGCCCTTTGGTCTCTTGCCAGAGCCCTCCACAGACTGGACCCAACCAGAAGACAGTGACAAGGGGGCCCGGGGGCACAGCTGGGGGTGTCAGCCTCCAGGGCTCCAAGCAGGGCGAGGAATGGAGTCAGGCGGGCCACGGAGAAGAACCGCTCAGTAACCAACCATTCAGCTGTGTCCCCACTGAGGTGCAGAACTCAGCACAGACTAGACCTTAAATCAGTATTTGGTGAATGGCTGAATGAATAAATGCTTGTCGGGCACCTCCTAAAAAAATGATAACATTGCAGCCCATTGAACACTAAGAAAAATGTTATGCAAAAATCCAATAGCAGGTCCTTTCCAGTGCACTTCCGCCAATACAGAATGGGATGCACGGGAGGGGAGTGAACCTGCAGACCACTGGCCGCAATCCCCGTCTGTGCCCGAAGGGGAGGCATCAGCACAAGTTCCTGCAGCCTCAGTCACCTCATAGTTAAAATGGACAATGGAACCCCCACCTGGCAGGGCTTCCGTTAGTCATAGGAATGGTGGTAGTGATGGAGAAAGTGCCTGAAATTCTAGCCTGTGTTTGCTGAGTGGTGTCAATCTCAGAATGATCATGGATCATGCATCAGAAATGCTCCCCGAAGAGATTTCCCAGTCTCCTGGTGAGAGAGGAAGCTCCTCCAGGCAGAACGTCCTCCTTCTCTTGTTCGTCCAGCTCAAAGCTCTCTCACGATCCCTGGAAAGAGAGAAAGGTAACTGCATCAGTATCCCAGAAGGCCCATTTCTGAGATGTTATCTGGGAAAATAGACTTGCCATTTAACTCTAAGTAATTTAAATCAAATTGGATGTAATGGTTTTTGGTGATGAAGTTTGAAACCTGAAATTTGAAATGAAATATTACCAGCTTTGTGGAAACACTGTCCCAGGCTCTTTGCAGGTTTCAGTAGTGATAGATTGGTCATTGTGGGCATGGCACCCCCCACAGTTCCTGGCACACAGATAATGCTTGGTAAGTGACTTGGAGTGCCTGACACCAGGACAATAGGAACCTTTCATGCTAATATCAAGACAGCTGCCTGACACACATGTAAACCCATGATGTTTTCATGTTAATATCATGATAGCTGTCTGACATGCATGTAAACTCATGGTGTTTTCATGTCAATATGACAGCTGCCTGACATGCATGAAAACCCATGATGTTCTCATGTTAATATGACAGCTGCCTGACATGCACATAAACCCATGGTGTTTTCATGTTAATATCATGACAGCTGCCTGACGTGCATGTAAACCCATGGTGTTTTCACTGTAATGTGACAGTTGTCTGACATGCATGTAAGCCTATGGTGGTTTCATGTCAATATCATGACAGCTGCCTGACACACATGTAAACCCATGGTGGTTTCATGTCAATATCATGACAGTTGCCTGACACACATGTAAACCCATGAGGGTTTCATGTTAATATGACAGCTGCCTGACATGCACATAAACCCATGGTGTTTTCATGTTAATATCATGACAGCTGCCTGACGTGCATGTAAACCCATGGTGGTTTCATGTTAATATGACAGCTGCCTGACACACATGTAAACCCATGAGGATTTCATGTTAATATGACAGCTGCCTGACGTGCATGTAAACCCATGGTGTTTTCATGTTAATATCATGACAGCTGCCTGACGTGCATGTAAACCCATGGTGGTTTCATGTTAATATCATGACAGCTGCCTGACACACATGTAAACCCATGGTGTTTTCACGGTAATGTGACAGTTGTCTGACATGCATGTAAGCCTATGGTGGCTTCATGTCAATATCATGACAGCTGCCTGAAATGCATGCAAACCCATGATGTTTTCATGTCAATATCATGACAGCTGCCTGACACCCATGTAAACCCATGGTGTCTTCATGTTAATAATATGACAACTGCCTGACATGCATGTAAACCTGTGGTGTTTTCATGCAAATATGACAGCTGCCTGACATACATGTAAGCCCATGGTGTTTTCATGTTAATATCATGACACAGCTGCCTGACGCTCACATGCAATAACATTGCATATGTGCCTGGGAAGTGTGGCTTTCCAGATGTGTTTTTATATCACTTCCAAAACTCATTTTTAATTTGTGTCTCAGGCGGGGGCTGGGAGTTGGGAAGGCAAATGGAGTTGGGGGTAATTGGCAGTGAGGGAGAGGCGAGCAGGAGTAGGGTGGCCGGGCCAATGCCCATGCTTCCTGCAAAGCTGTGCGGGAGGAGCCTTCACAGCCAAGGGCACCCACAGCCCCTCCAGCCGGCCCTCCGTGCAGATTTCCCGCATGGAGTGAGGACTGGGGTTGCCACACTGGGAGCCGTCCACATGCCTGCCTGGACCCAACTCTACATACTATAGGACAAGTCTGAAAATAGGGCTAATTTCTTATTCACAACAAATACCAACCCAACCAGTGTACGATTTTCATTCCTTGATACTTCCACCTGGGTGTTGACTTATGTTATTACTTATAAGCTTAGAATCACGGTGATCACAAATATGAGCAGCTTCAGATCACAGTTAAGACCGACACATATATTCATGCATCCATGCATTCATTTTTAGTAAACATGAAGAGCCTCTTCTCTGCGGAGTGCTGCTCTAGGGAGTGGGGCACACCAGGAAGGGAGACAGCCTCCGAGAGAAGATGCTGGGGTGAATCTGGGACCCTGTGAGTCAGGACAGAGACACAGGAAGCAGCCGCACACCAGGATATGGGGAGAAGGGCAAGAGGATCACTCTGGCTAGAGCATTGCAGAAACGTGTAAGACAGAGAGGAAACGGGGAGGTAGGCGGAGACCGCACCCCTGAAGGCTTTGTGAGCTGTGTGTTGAAGAGCATGGTCTTTGTCAGATGAGGGTCAGGCAGGGACTTCTCAATCCGCCTCACAGTGGAACCACCTGTGGCCTTTTGGTGACAATCGTTCCACGGTGACACATTTTACTTGGTGCCGAGGTACTAGCAGGTGCTTAAGGAATGGCTTCTGAGTCACGCAGCTCATAAACCATTCTTTAACTTACGTCAATCACAGAAGAGTTAACTAATAAAATGATTTCAGAGATTTATGGGAAATATTAATATAATTCCGATTGATGAATTCAACAGGAAATGTGACTATCAGAACAGTCTCTTCCTATCTCCTTGCTCTAGCAAGCAGCATTTAAAGTTGAGTGTTAATTGTTTGGCTTAAAAGTGTAATTTATTTTTCACTGCTGAATTAGCAATACTTAGGCATATTATGCATGCTTAAGAGAGCAGCTTAGTTAAGCTTTAGTGCATGATTCTTAGAAGGTTGTGTTTGAAATTGAATGTAAATGCACAAGTGGGCCAACCTGCGACACAGGCAGGAGCTGTCACTGCATAAATTAAGCATCTGCTTCATGCGTTGCTGCAACTAGTGAGCTTTATTCATAAAATATTTACACACTATATTCATAGCTGTTGCTGCTCAGCGCCAAGTGAATGAATTTTCCATCTCAAGAAGCAAATGAGTTTCCAACTTGTTAAACCTAACCCCCAGTGTCTGTATGTTCAATTTTTTCATGTGCAGGAGAATTGTTCATGAATATGAAGTAAGCGGTGTTTATTTTTCACGGTTGTGATCCCAGAATCAATGTGACTATAAATGAAAAAGATTAGTTAAGAATATATTTATTAATTTTTGCTAGAAGTAATAGAGCAAGTGTTAGAGGAAAAGTTCTCAGCATGTGGCCCAAGACACTTGTGGATATCTGGAGTTCCTTTAAAGGCCTCGGAGAGTCCATGAATCTCTGGAAATTTGTGCTCATCGTGCATTACACTGTTTAAGCACATTTCAAAAATTCTAGAGGGATAAACGTATAATAAATGTAAAGGCAGTGAAGAACCACTTAATCCACTTAATTCTTTGGTTAGAAATTATATAAAGCTAAGAAATAGAGATAAATAAACCAGCAGTCCAAGCGCTATTGTTGAAATACTACGGTGCCTTCAAACTTAGACATTGCCACTGTGATAAGATTCAGAGGTGTGGCCTTTGAGAGGTGATTATGCCACAAGGACTTATCCTTCATGAGTGGGATTAAGGCCCTTAAAAGAGGCCTCATGCTGTGTTGGGCTCACTTGCCTTCTGCCTTCCACCAGGTGAGGACTTGGCAAGAGACCCTCCCCAGGCACCAGGTGCCAGCGCCTGGATCTTGGACTTCCCAGTCTCCAGAACTGCTCTCTATTAATTTCCCAGTCTCAGATATTCTGCTAGAGCAGCACAGACGAAGGCAGAAACTGACACCAGAAGAGTGGGGTGTTCCTCTAACAAAAATCTAAAAATGTGGAAGCAGTTCGGAACTGTGTAATGGGGGGAGGCTAGAACAGTTTTGTAGTAAATGCTGAGAAAAACCTACATTGCTGTGAACATAAAGATGATTGCAGTGCTGGCTCAGAAAAAGGAGAGCGGCCAGGCACAGTGGTCATGCCTGTAATCCCAGCACTTTGGGAGGCCTAGGTGGGCGGATATCCTGAGGTCAGGAGTTCAAGACCAGCTTGGCCAACATGGTGAAACCCTGTTTCTACTAAAAATACAAAAATTAGCCAGGGCTGGTGGTGAGGAGGAGGAGAAGGAGGAGGAGAGGAGGAGAGAAGAAGAGGAGGAAGAGGGAGGAGGAGGAGAAGGAGAGAGGTGTAGGGAAGGTCTGGTTCTTCCTAGAGACTTTAAGTTGTCCCTGGATGTTGGCAGAAATAGCGTAGAAAAAGCTATTCTGATGAGGTCTCCCACAGAAATGAAGAATCTATTATTGGAAACTTGGGAGAAATCCATCCTTTTTTCAATGTGGCAAACAACTTGGCTGAGTCATGTCTGAGAAGTAAGCAGAGAGTAACAGTGATGAACTAGGATATTTGGCGGAAGAAAACCCTGAGTAGCAAAAGCCACGTGGGATGCTGTGTGGCTTCTCTAAACTGATTACAGTGAAATACACAAAATGCAAGAGGAGGGAAACGATGTAAAGACGACATAACTTTTTAAAAAATTTAATGATTCGATAAATCTGTTTTTCATAAATTACCCAGTCTCTGGTATTTTGTTGAAGCGTCACAAAAGAACCGAGACGCTGAAAATGGTGGTGAGCCTCATAGCAGCTCCAGCGTCATTTCTCATGGGAGCTTCCGTGCTCTTCGAGTGACTCAACATTGTCGGAAATCCAGCCTTGTATTAGGTCTGGCAGGCACACCCGGATTTCTGATTGTGAATGATCACAGCATTGTTATACTTTTAGGAAAATCAGAATAAATCTTAATGTCTGTCCATAGAGGGTAGCAAATAACTGATGATGGTCTGAAAAGAGGGAGGTGACTCTGCTCATCCACATGGAAAGCTCGCCGAGCAATACTGATCATTCAGGAAAGAAACTCAAAAGTGCTGTGCATAATTTCATTTTTGCAAACATAAGCACTTGAGATACTTGAATTTAGATCATTTTTATATTAAAATTAGGGAAGGATAGGGATTCAAGCGTGATAAAGGTATTTCCTAGGGAGGAGAGCTGATTTGACTTGGGAGGTGATTTTCGGTTTTGGCTCTGTGAATGTTAGATTTTACGGTAAGCATGCATTCAGGTGGCAGTATTGTGATCTAAAAACAAAAATGAGAAAAGAAAAACATGGCCAGGACGGTGGCAGATACCAGGAATCCCAGCCTTTGGGAGCCCAAGGTGGAAGAATTGCTTGAGGCCAGGAGTTCGAGAGCAGGCTGGGCCACAGAGTGAGACCCCATCTCTACCAAAAAAAAAAAAAAAAAGAGGAAGAAAACATTAGCTAGGTATGGTGGTGCATGCCTGTGGTACTAGCTTCTTGGAAGCCTAAGGAAAAGTATTGCTTGAACCTGAGAGGTTTAGGCTGCAGAGAGCCATGTTTGCACCACGGCACTTGAGGCTGGGTGACAAAGTGAGACCCTACCCCCAAAAACCGGAAGGCAAAGAAAGACCATTCTAGTCACAGAAAAGTGCAGATTATTTGAGTTTGAATTTTTGTACTGGGAGACAATGTAAAATGATGTTTCTCGGTAGCTATGGAAACTTGTGAAAGCCACTCAGCTGTCCCTACTAAGGGAGCTGGGTGGAAACTACCGTACTTTGTTAGGGAACCCCAGCACGGCGGCACGAGGCAGCAGCCTGTTCCTCCGTCACTCAACCAGTGAAGGAAGGGCAGCAGGATATTCCGCCTTAAGCCACCTGGGAGCCCAGCCTGCAGTCAGCTCCACCAGCCTCATGCAGCGTCCACCTCTGGTCAAAGCAGCTGTGCTCAGCCTTGACTCTTCCCAGCAGCAGGTGTGTCTATGAGATGACCTCAGAGTTCCTACATCACTTCAGTTCCCTTCTTATTGGCCCTGCATGGCCATGAGTAGCCATATTAGCCATCTTCCAGCCACACTACGGGAGGGAGGAGGTCGCCGTGTGCCCATCTTAAGCTCAGGGAACATGCTCTTCTTGTTAGCGAGGGCTACCGTGGCAAAGCACAAAGCCTGTGCGCTCTCAGGAGCACACGTTGAATTATTCGCAATTCCGGAGCATGGAAGTCCAAGATCCAAGTGCCGTCGGGATTGGTGTCCGGTGAGGCCTCTCTCCATGGCTTGTCAACGCCGTCTTCTCCCTGTGTCCTCACGCGGCTGCCCTCAGGTCTGTCTCCTAATCTTTTTTTTTTTTAAAGCAAAACTCCATTTGTTTATATATAATTGCACTTTATGTTCTGGGGTACATGTGCAGAACATGCAGGATTGTTGCATAGGTACATACATGGCAATGTGGTTTGCTGCCTCAACCCCCCCGTCACGAGAAACCCCTGTCTGACATTTCTCCCCGTGTTATCCCTCCCCAACCCCCTACCGCCCACTATCTCTCCCCTATTCCTCCCCAACAGACCCCAGTGTGTGATGCTCCCCTCCCTGTGTCCATGTGTTCTCATTGTTCAACATTCGCCTATGAATGAGAGCATGCGGTGTTTGATTTTCTATTCTTGTGTCAGTTTGCTGAGAATGAGGCTTTCCAGATCCATCCATGTCCCTGTAAGGGACACAAACTCATCATTTTTTATGGCTGCATAGTATTCCATGGTGTATATGTACCACATTTTCCTTGTCCAGTCTATCATTGATGGGTATTTGGGTTGATTCCAGGTCTTTGCTACTGTAAACAGTGCCACAACGAACATACATGTGCATGTGTCTTTAGAACAATTTATAATCCTTTGGATATATACCCAGTAATGGGAATGCTGGGTCAAATGGAATTTCTATTTCTAGGTCCTTGAGGAATCACCATACTGTCTTCCATAATGGTTGAACTAATTTATACTCCCACCAACAGTGTAAAAGTGTTCCTATTTCTCCACATCCTCTCCAACATCTGTTGTATCCAGATTTTTTAATGATTACCATTCTAACTGGCAAGAGATAGTATCTCAATGTGGTTTTGATTTGCATTTCTCTAATGACCAGTGATGATGAGCATTTTTTCATATGTTTGTTGGCCTCATAAATGTCTTCTTTTGAAAAATGTCTGTTCATATCATTCTCAGCATATATTCTTCTCAACACCACATCACATTTGAATGTGATTTTTTTTTTTCTTGTAAATCTGTTTTAGTGCTTTGTAGATTCTGGATATTAGCCCTTTGTCAGATGGGTAGATTGCAAAAAAATTTTCCCATTCTGTCAGTTGCTGGTTCACTCTAATGATTGTTTCTTTTGCTGTACAGAAGCTCTGGAGTTTAATATACAATCATGTCGTCTGCAAATAGAGACAATTTGACTTCCTCCTTTCCTAATTGAATACTCTTTATTTCTTTTTCTTGCCTGATTGCTCTGGCTAGAACTTCCAATACTGTATGGAATAGGAGTGGTGAGAGAGGATATCCTTGTCTAGTGCCAGATTTCAGAGGGAATACTTCCAGTTTTTGCCCTGCCCATTCAGTATGATATTGGCTGTGGGTTTGTTGTAAATAGCTTTTATTATTTTGAGATACTTTCCATGGATACCTAGTTATTGAGAGTTTTTAGCATAAAGGGCTGTTAATTTTGTTGAAGGCTTTCTCTGAATCTATTGAGATAATCATGTGGTTTTTGTCTTTGCTTCTGTTGATGTGGTGGATTACGTTTATAGACTTGTGTATGTTGAACCAGCCTTGTATCCCTGGGATGAAGCCTACTTGATCATGGTGGATAAGCTTTTTGATGTGCTGTTGCAATCGGTTTGCCAGTATTTTATTGGAGATTTTTGCATCTATGTTTATCATGGATATTGGCCTGATGTTTTCTTTTTTTGGTGAGTCTCTGCTGGGTTTTGGTATTAGGATGATGTTGGTCTCATAAAATGATTTGGGAAGGAGTCCCTCTTTTTGGATTATTTGGAATAGTTTCAGAAGGAATGGTACCAGCTCCTCTTTGTATGTCTGGTAGAATTCTGCTGTGAACCCATCTGGACCTGGGCTTTTTTTGGTTGATAGGCTCTTAATTGCTGCCTCAAACTTCAGACTTTGTTATTGGTCTATTCAAGGTTTCAACTTCTTCTTGGTTTAGGCTTGGGAGGGTGCAAGTGTCCAGGAATTTATCCATTTCTTCCAGGTTTACTAGTTTATGTGCATAGAGTTGTTTGTAATAGTCTCTGATGATCGTTTGAATTTCAGTGGAATCTGTGGTGATATCCCTTTTATCATTTTTTATTGCATCTATTTGGTTATTCTCTCTTTTCTTTTTTATTAATCTGGCTAGAGGTCTGTCTATTTTGTTGATCTTTGCGAAAAACCAGCCCCTGGATTTACTGATTTTTTGAAGGGTTTTTTGTGTCTCTATCTCCTTCGGTTCTGTTCTGATCTTAGTTATTTCTTGTCTTCTGCTAGCTTTTGAGTTTTTTTGATCTTGCTCCTCTAGCTCTTTCAATTTTGATGATAGGGTGTTGATTTTAGGTATTTCCTTGCTTCTCATATGGGCATTTATTGCTATAAATTTTCCTCTAGACACTGCTTTAAATGTGTCGCAGAGATACTGTTACGTTGTGTCTTTGTTCTCATTGGTTTTGAAGAACATCTTTATTTCTGCCTTCATTTCATTGTTTATCCAGTCAACATTCAAGAGCCAGTTGTTCAGTTTCCATGAAGTTGTGTGGTTCTGAGTTAGTTTCTGAATCCTGAGTTCTAATTTGATTGCACTGTGGTCTGAGAGACTGTTTGTTATGATTTCTGTTCTTTTGCATTTGCTGAGGAGTGATTTACTTCCACTTATATGGTCAATTTTAGAGTAGGTGTGATGTGATGCTGAGAAGAATATATATTCTGTGGATTTTGGGTGGAGAGTTCTTTAGATGCCTATTAGGTTTGCTTGGTCCAGATCCGAGTTCAAGTCCTGGATATCCTTGTTAATTTTCTGTCTCGTTGATCTCTCTAATATTGACAGTGGAGTGTTAAAGTCTCCGACTATTATTGTGTGGAAGTCTAAGTCTCTTTGTAGGTCATTAAGAACTTGCCTTATGTATCTAGGTGCTCCTATATTGGGTATGTATATATTTAGGATCATTAGCTCTTGTTGCATTGATCCTTTTACCGTTATGTAATGTCCTTCTTTGTCTCTTTTGATCTTCGTTGGTTTAAAGTCTATTTTGTCAGAGACTAGGATTGCAACTCATGCTTTTTTGGCTCTCCATTTGCTTGGTAAACCTTCACCCATCTCTTTATTTTGAGCCTATGTGTGTCTTTGCATGTGAGATGGGTTTCCTGGTTACAGCACACCGAAGCGTTTTGACTTTTTATCCAATTTGCCAGTCTGTGTCTTTTGATTGGGGCATTTAGCCCATTTAAATTTAAGGTTAATATTGTTATGTGTGAATTTGATCCTGTCATTTTGATGCTAGCTGGCTGTTTTGCCCGTTAGTTGATGCAGTTTCTTCATTGTGTCAATGCTCTCTACCATTTGGTACATTTTTGGAGTGGCTGATACTGGTTGTTCCTTTCTATGTTTAGTGCTTCTTTCAGGAGCTCTTGTAAGGCAGGCCTGGTGGTGACAAAATCTCTCAGTAATTGCTTGTTCATAAAGAATTTTATTTCTCCTTCACTCATGAAGCTTAGTTTGGCTGGATATGAAATTCTGGGTTGAAAGTTCTTTACTTTAAGGATGTCAAATATTGGCCCCCACTCTCTTCTGGCTTGTAGGGTTTCTGCAGAGAGATCTGCTGTGAGTCTGATGGGCTTCCCTTTGTGGGTAACCCAACCTTTCTCTCTGGCTGCCGTTAGCATTTTTTCCTTCATTTCAACCCTGGAGGAGTATGTGCCTTGGGGTTGCTCTTCTTGATGAATATCTTTGTGGTGTTCTCTGTATTTCCTGGGCTTGAATATTGGCCTGCCTTGCTAGGTTGGGGAAGTTCTCCTGGGTAATATCCTGAAGAATGTTTTCCAGCTTGGATTCATTCAGGTACACCTGTCAAACGTAGATTAGGTCTTTTTACACAATTCCATATTTCTTGGAGGCTTTGTTCATTTCTTTTCACTCCTTTTTCTCTAATCTTGCCTTCTCATTTTATTTCATTGAGTTGATCTTTAATCTCTGTTCTCCTTTCTTCTTCTTGGTCGATTCAGCTATTGAAACTTGTGTATGCTTTGCAAAGTTCTCGTGCTGTGTTTTTCAGCTCCATCTGGTCATTTATATTCTTCTCTAAGCTGTTTATTCTCGCTAGCATTTTGTCAAACCTTTTTTCAAGGTTCTTAGTTTCTTTGCATTGGGTTAGAATATGTTCTTTTAGCTCAGAGAAGTTTGTTATTACCCACCTTCTGAAGCCTGTTTCTGTCAATTCATCAGACTTATTCTCCATCCAGCTTTGTTCCCTAGCTGGTGAGGAGCTGTGATCCCTTGAAGGAGAGGTGTTCTGGTTTCAGATGTTTTCATCCTTTTTGCACTGGTTTCTTCCCATCTTTGTGGATTTATCCACCTGTGGTCTTCGTAGTTGGTGACTTTTGGATGGGGTATCTGAGTGGATGTTCTTTTTGCTGACGATGAAGTTATTTCTTTCTGTTTTTTAGTTTTCCTTCTAACAGTCAGGCCCCTCTGCTATAGGACTGCTGAAGGTCCACTCCAGGTCCTACTTGCCTGGGGATCAACTGAGGTGGCTGCAGAACAGTAAGGGTTGCTACTAGTTTCTTCTTGTGTTACCTTAGTCCCAGAAGGACACCCGCCAGAGGTCACCTGAGCTCTCCTTTATGAGGTGTTTCTTTGGATATACGGGGATCAGGGAGCTGCTTGAGGAGACAGTCTGACCCTTATCGGGGTCATAAAAGTAATTTGAGTTGTAGAAGAAAAGAAAAGAGAAAAAGAGAATACGGCAGAAAACCTATATGTATTTGAATAAACAGTGGACAAAATATTCTTACTTTAACAAAAACATCAACTCACAGATCCAGAAAATCTCAAACACAACAACAAAATCCACACTTAAGTACATCACGGTCAAACGGCTGTGATAAAACTGTCAGTGATAAAAGGAAAATCTTATGAGTAGTCAGAGGAAAAAAAATTACATAGAAAACAACAAAATACTTTTCTCATAAGGCACAATTTAAACCAGACATCGGAGCTGAACCTCTTTCAGATGCTGAAAAAAGAATTCCAACATAGAATATAATATCTAGTAAATATTTCTCTTAAGAATTAATACGAAATAAAGGTATGTTCAAATAAACAAAGGCTTAAAAAATGTGTTGCCAGCAGTCCTGCAGTGTAAAGAATGCTAAAGAAAATTCTCCCCTGAGTCAAAAGGATGCCATGGTGTAACAAGGAGCTACAGAGCGAATGAGGGAACACGTGGAAGCATTCTTAATTATTTCTTGTGTTTTAAAAATTATGAAAGGAATATATGCATAATATTTAAATATGTTAACATATTTTAGGCCAGACTTGGTGGCACATGCCTATAATTCCAGAGCCTGGGGGTTACAGGCATGTAAGCAGGAGGACTGCTTGAGGCTAGAAGTTGGAAATCAGCCTGGACAACATAGTGAAACTCTGTCTCTACAAAAAATAAAAAAAAATTAGCTGGGTCTGGTGGCACACGCCTGGAGTCCCAGCTACTAGGGCAGGCTGAGGTGGGACGATCACTGTGCCCTGGAGGTCGAGGCTTCAGGGAGTCACGGTTGTGCCGCTGCACTACAGCATGAATGAAAGAGCAAGATCCTGTCTCAAAATTAAAAAATAAAAATAAAAAGTTTAAAGTATTTGTTGCTTTTAAAAAATTGTGTAAATGAACAAAAGCTAAAACAAGGTAGTTAGAGCTTTATAACAAATGTAGACGTTAAATGCATGACGATACTCGTACAATGATTTGGATTCGTTATAAGATTCTTACATTACATATACAATGGCATCATGTTAACTTAGTGTTGACCATTATAAATTAGCTTATCTGAGAGAAAACAAAGCAAAAGAAAAGAGAAGCATAGTTCAAAGCATAGTTAATAAAAGAGACGGAATGCAGCATTTGAAGTTCCTTGATGAACCAAAAAGAAGGAAGGAGAAAGACAACGAGGGGAAAAAGAGAACAAATACCAGGTCTTTAAGTATAAACTTCAGTGGTTGCATTTATATACCACAGTTACGTTAAATGTTAATGGACTTGGCACTGCCACTGAAAGAAAGAGATTGTCAGAGTGACTGAAAAAGCAAGGTCAACTATGTGGTATTTATTAGACGTATGTTTTAAAGACACAAGAAATGTCAAGACTAAAAGCATGTAAAACAGTATCACATAAACACTAAGTATAATCAATCAACCTAGTGTAGCTGTATTAATATCCAGGAAAAGAGAGCTCAGAATAAAAAAGTTCATTATATGAATCTAAAAGGTAATTACATCAAGAAGATATGATAACATTAGAGGTTCAAAATATTTGCAGCAAAATACAACCAAGGAGAGAAACTGACAAATTCTTTCATAATTGGGCATTAAAACATCATTCATTTTGTAATTGTTAAAAGAAGTAAAACAAATTTAAAAAGTCAATAGAAGGCATCATTGACAACTTGACTAACTGATATTACAGCATCTATGTACAGCAATGGCAAATACACATGATTTTCAAGTGTACGTGAAACAGTCATAATGTAGACCGTATACCGTGACGTAAAACAGGTCTCAATAAATTTAAAAGGACTGAAGTTATACAGAGTTTGATCGTAACAGAATTATATTATAAATCACTAAAATTGACATATTTAAAAATCTCCAACCATTTGAAAATTAAGCAAGGAACTTCTAAGGAAATCCACAAGTCCAACAGAACTCTCAGGAAATTAGAAGCTGAAGCAGTCTAACTATTCTGCCTAGTGGTGGGAAGAATAACACAAAAATGAAAGCCTGACAATTCGTATCAGAAAGTTGAGTCGGAATAGTGGAGAAAAAATTTGAAACCTTCTGAGGATGCACATAAATATGAGACAAAGACTTTCATGTGCTAAGAAGACAAAGAATGAGCCATGCCTCTTGCCCAGAGTCACACATGAAGTCACAAGGAGCCTTCTAAAGTCCAGTAGAGGAACTGGTAACTTTAGAAATAACCAAAGTTTAAACTTCTCCAGGGCTTGTGCCATGTCAGCTCTCCCTGAAGAAGTTGGAGGGCCAATGAATGACTCATCATTTTATGTTTAGTTTTGAGTCAATTATCCAAATTTTTAGAAAAAAAATGTGAACTTTTTCTTTTAAAAATTGCTTGCTCTCAACAGCTTTGCTGATCTATACTTTATGTACTGTAATAGTCAACACTATGTGTGCAGCTGGATGATTTTTGGCAAAGTGGCATGGCTGTGTGACCATCACAATTCAACTTTAGAGCATTTCAGTCACCTCCCAAAAGATTACGCCTGCTTGATCACCCGTCAATCCTCACTCTCTCCCCCAACCCCAGGCCAGTGTCTTCTTTGGGGGTCTGTAGAATTGCTATTTCTAGACATTTCATATGAATGAACACACATAACATGTGGAATTTTATTCCTGGCTTCTTTCACATAGTGTGATTTTTTTAGGTTCATCAGTGTTGTAAATGGCCATGTTATTTACATTTCATAGCCAATTTCTTCCACAAAGAAAACTTTTATCTTAAGACTAGCTTGAATGTTTTATATAAAAGTCTTCAAAAATGTACCAAAATTAAGAAGAAGACTAGGATGTCTGCTCCCAAAAATGTTTTCAACATTATACTAATGGGTCTAGCCAGTGGAATAAAGCAAGAAAAATAAATACCATATGCATCTTACATTACAATAAAAATGAGTTTAAATCTTTTCCAAGTATTTTTAAGAGGAGGCTTTAAAAGTCAAATGTTTAAATTTCTTAAAGTATCATTGTTTTTTTTTCTTAAGACACAGTCATCCACATTTATTCCTAAGTATGTCTTCGGAGTTGCCAATTTAGAAAAAAAAAGTATAGATGAAATATTATCTAAATATCTATGCCCATAGCTATGACTTACAGTGGGGGTCTGAGTAAAGAAATATGCTTTCAGAGTAACGGCAGTAATTTGCTGTTATCTTCACGGCCTGAAGAAGAGTGTTTTGCGCTCACCCCTGGAGATCACTGGCCTCCGTAATACCAAGCTCCCAGCGCCCAGCCCTGAGAGGGATGGTAAGGGGCACTCCCTGTGCCAGCCTTTCTGCTGGTCCCTGCACGTGCCTTCAGGTCATCCCGGGGATCTTCCAGGTCAGTGAGGCCTCTGGGGAAAGAGAGGATTTCAATATGCTCCTCAATAATGTGCTTCTACCCTAGTGATTCCCAAACTGTGTCCAGAAAACATGGGTTTGCAAGTTGACATTTGTTTTCTGGGAAAAAAAAAATGACTTTTTTACCCAAGTAATGCTGAATGTTGGTTAAATAACTTAAGAAGCTTTCTCTACCATAAGGTCTCTCAGAATCTCTAACATGAAAAAGGGCTTTATAAGTCCCCAGTGATGTCTAAAGAACATTTTCTCTCTCTCTCTCTTTGTTTTTTTTTTTTTTTTTTTTTTTGAGGCTAAGTCTTGCTCTATCACCCAGGCTGGAGTGCAGGGGCACAATCTCAGCTCACTGCAACCTCTGCCTCCCAGGTTCAAGCGATTCTCGTGCCTCAGCCTCCCAAGTAGCTGAGATTACAGGTGCCCGCCACCATGCTCAGCTAATTTTTGCATTTTTAGTAGAGATGGGATTTCACCATGTTGGCCAGGCTGGTCTCGAACTCATGACCTCAAGTGATCCGCCCACCTTGGTCTCCCAAAGTGCTGGGATTATAAGAGTGAGCCACCATGCCCGGCCTTTCCCATTATTCTCTAGCCATACATGCTATCCTAGCCCATACATCCTACTTCCATTGCATTGGAAAATTACAATGGACAATTACAATTCATAAAATACCTTTGGCCAGGTGTGGTGGCTCACACCTGTAATCCAAGCACTTTGGGAGGCTAAGGCAGGCAGATCACCTGAAGTCAGGAGTTCAAGACCAGACTGACCAACATGGTGAAATCTCGTTCCTACTAAAAAATTACAAAAATTAGCCGGGCGCGGTGGCAGGTACCTGTGAAGCTGAGGCAGGAGAATCGCTTGAACCTGGAAAGCAGAGGTTGCAGTGAGCTGAGATCACTGATCTCCAGCCTGGGTGACACAGCAAGACTTCGTCTCAAAAAAAAAAAAAAAAAGTTTTAACATTTTTTTTTAAATGTTAAAACATTTTAAAATGCAGGAATCGAAAATCAAAGTTTGGGAAGCATTACTGTGTTATTTTAGTTTGCTTTTTGTATTGGTTTAGCTGTCGGTTTATGACGTTTCTTGTAGGATGAAGGAAGTATCAAATGAACTGCTATTTAAGCCGCTTCTTCAAATATCCCTGGAGTCAGACTGAGGAAGCAGCTCCTGAAGCACTGCCCATCGTGTCTACGGCCCCTTTTCTCCTCTCGCCTCACCCCAGGGACTTCCCAGACTCTTGTCACAGTGTCCAAGTGATGCCTTAGGATGTTACAAAGTAGAGAGTTCAATGCATCTTTCTGGAAGAAGCTGAACTCAACTGCCCCGGTGAGTTGGCAACCGCCACAGATTTGCACCCCCAAGGTGCCCTGTGAAGCTGAGGTTCATATGCCGGTTAAGCACCGCAGAGCTCTGAAGGACATTGGAACGTTTTCCGCGTGAATTCGCGAGAGCGCCATCACAGTGCCCGAGCTGTACAGTAGACAATCCTGCTCACGTGCGCGCTGCCTCTGCTGTGTGGGACTTCCCGGGGTATTGCTTCTCATGCACACAACTGCACATTCATTCGCGTTACCTTTCGTTTAAGTGTGTGTTATGACATGAGATCGGATGAAGGCTTTCCTCTCCAGAACACCTCTTGTATTCTGCATCCAAGAATCTCGGTTTTAAGACTTAATTCAGCAATTTTATTTAGAATTCATACACTCTTTGTTTCCCGGCAGCTGTCTCCATTCCCCCTGCTGGGCGAGGAAGCTGCGCTTTGCTTGCTCGGAGGATGTTCCCGCACTCACGTGCAGGCGCGTCGGTATGCCTTTGTCGACATAAACGAAAAACTTGCCAGACTTCATGCATGCTTCTATTAGCTTCCTCCTTTCATCGTTGATCTGCAAAAACTAAATTATTAGTCGTTGGTATTATTTTCTCATTACAGATTCTTTCTCATGCTGAGCAAACAGGAAAGTAGCTGCTTTCTGGGCTGTTTGAGGATTCCTCAGTTCGGGGCTTCTGAGAAATGACCGTGTCTGCACCAGCACAGTAGGGCAGGGCCACTGGAAAGCAACTGACGAGGGAGAGCACTGGGGACAAGTCCGGAAAAAGCGCTCGACACTCAGATTGCTTCTCTGTAAAAAGAGTTCGTCTGCATCATTTTAACTAGAATTTTTCATGATTTTTATTATTGGAATAGATCGAACAGGAACTCTCAAATCAGTTTTCCTAAATGCTTAAGGTCTAGTTCAATAACAGTTTGTTCAAAAAATAACAATACTCCATATGCAAATCATCTTATTGGCAAACAAATTATTTTCCTAGGATTTATGGAGCTGTGCAATATTCTTGGTGGGAGGGGCACGTTATGAATGAGGTGTCGGTGTAATTCTCAAAGTCCTGTGACATCGTAGAGCCAGCAGAACAGAATTACAGTGAATATAATAGGTGTGTTTGCTAATTCATTCATTAACAATTTATTCTTCCATTTAGAAGAATTTATTTAATTCTGCATTTAAGAATTTGTTGTGGGCATGTCATTAGGGGAGAGACAGATGTGTAGAAACAGATACCAGAATTCCAGTGTCACTGGGCATGGCTCTGAGACCAAGCAACTGATGGATGCATCCGCTTCTCCAAACGCAAACGATCTGCCTGGTGTGGTCGCCAGGGGTGTGCGGCCCATACTCACCTGGTGCTACGCCCTCCAAAGTGGAGGACAGCTCCCCACCCTGCTGACTCCTGCCTGTCCACCTGACCTGCTTCAGCCACTGAGACGGCAGCAGGTGGGATCGGAGCAGAGGTGCTCTTGTGGTTTGAGGCTCGTGCACTTTGGCCATCTGCCATGAGGAAAGCATGCCCCGGGGAACCACTGGCTCCAGAAAGAGACAGACACGGAGCAGACCCCACCCTGGCACGAACGCAGCAGGGCGGTTCTCCAGCCTGAGACCCGTTGCCAAGGGACAGAGACTTATGTTCAAGCTTGGGAGGGCTTTGCAAATTCTTATTTTTAACATCCCTAATGCACCTGACACAATGAGGTTCCCTAGGGACACAAAGGTTGCTATATTCTACACTGGGCAAGAAAAATAGATGCAAACGATGCTGAAAACAACATAAGCTGACAAGGATTTGAGGGCTGACTGCATCCAGGCTCTGCTCTGAGTGCACTGAACACGGTGGCTGATGTGCACCTCAGCAGCCCTGGGCGGGAACACGACTCCTACTCCTTCCGTTGGAATTCTATTGCTGCTGAACTCCAGGTGGTGTGACCTGCCTCGGGCCACACAGCAGGCCAGGACTGGAAGCCAGGAGAGGATGCCTGAGCTGCCTCCTAACCACGAAAACAGACCCAACCGCAGAGAATGCCTGATTCCCGCCAGGAGTTCCAGGCTGCCCTGGCCGGTTCTACCAAGGGCCGACGGCTGAGGCTTATGCCCGACATGCTGGGAACATTTACATTTCCTATGTGTTATATCGAATGTGGGCACGTGTGTTTCAATTTATATTTACATCAATTTATCTGTCTAGAAATCGGAAACTCTTTTCGCAGCTGGCATGAAAAGGAACCAGTCATTTCTTGCTGCCAAATGAAATTACACATTAAACCCCTTCCATCACCTCTCCATCAAGTGTGGTTGTGTTTCTTAGGCATGAGACGATGATTGAATGCATTGGATGACTGTCATCCTACCTGAAATGTTTATCTGTGTCTATGATGTGCTGTTACTTATGACCATGGCGGCATCAGTGTTACTCCCTTCTAAAGATAACACGGTTACTTACCCCCAAGTCAAGGTGCTATTTATTTTCCTATTTAATCTGTGTCTAGATATCCAAAATGCAATGACAAATTGAGACGATTAGTGGCAAACTTAAAAATAAATATTTCAGCCTCAGCTTCAAAGATGCTGTTAGTAGTCGTGTGTTGAGTCCTCGGTGTAACTGCCTTCATTCCGCCGTTCACTTCACTTTCCTGGCTGCAGCCCGGGCAGGCCTGCCCTCATCACTCTGTGTTCTGAAACTTCTCCATTGCAGACTCGGTTCTATCTCTGAGATGCAGCTCTGCTATTTGTTATACTTTGGGAACCAGTGTGAATTAGAACCATCCCTGGAAGGTTGTGCATCGAACCAGGAAGGAATGAATAACTTCCATCAGACATCCCTATATTTTATGTCGAGCCTCTGCCATGTCGTCTGGAAGAAAATCCATTTAATGAATGCCATTCTCGGGAGCTGGGCCAGGCTCCTGGACTGGACAGGGTTTGATACCTGAGGTCGGCACCACGGCTGAAAACATGGCCAGTGATCAGACCCCAGCGAACTGGACAGGACGCCGCATCTGTGTGGCCGGCGTTCATTACGAAGTAATGGCAGAGCATGGCTTTGGGGAGCATCGTGTTACAGTTTCATTTGCTCCTGATAGAGCTGCTTAGGTCACCCTAGTCCACCATGCAGTCAAGCTCCGCGTCTCTGCTTCCCGCAGACATTCGCCATCAAGCACAGCCCAGGAAGGAGGGCGTCCGAATGACCTCGCACCCACACACGCGTTTGAGAACCAAGGCCTCGGCCTCTTTCCGCTTTGCCTGCATCAGTTGCAACCCCCCCTTGTCCTTTTTAATTTTTAATTACCATTGTCTGTTCACCTTTGTTTTACCCATGACATCTTCAATTTAAACAGTATCAGAGAGGTTGATGTGAACAGTTTTCTTTTCAGCTTAAGTGACTGCAGCTCGTTTAGTTGTTAATTATGCAGGGAGGTTTGCATGGCTGAGGCTGGTAATTTGAATATGCTCTTGATGTCAGGGCTGTGTCTGGGCGGCTGAGCTTGTAAAAGGATTATGATGATGTATATATGGTTCATGGCTAAGTGGGCTAATGAAAGCACCTCATTTAATCAAACACAATTAATTAAATTAACTTATGATATTAACCCATCTTTTCGTGCATGTATAATTTATATTAATTGATTTGCTGCATTCGCGTTGACCAATCAGGTGGGTTGCTGGCAGCCTGAGGACTAAGAAGGTGTCATTAGCATTACTTTGATGCAAACCATAATTGATGGGTCAGTGTGTTTTAGAGATGTGGCAAAAGCTTTGCTAATTGTCATAAGAAGTTGAAATTGATTGTGTCTGCATTAGTACATAAATTTAAATTGATTAATGTTTTGTTCTAAAATTAATGTCCATTCCGGATGGGTGATACAATGCTTTATTTATTGGATTCATTAATGCAGACTAAGGAAAAAAAGAGTGTTGAAGTTAGGTAACTGAGGGTAGATCGTTAGGAGTGAGTTCTGTGGAGCCAGCGCAGAGACAGCAGCGTCCGACACATGGGCTGTGCTTCCAGCTGGCGCGAACCCTGCTCTTTAAAAATGTCTGAGCGTGAGAGCATCTAGTGAGACCATCCACGTTGAGCATTTAATTAAAGCTCCTTTAAAGACAATTACAACAGAAAGCACCTTTTACTGCGGTGAACCGTGTGGGGTGCTGTGGACGGAGGTCACGTTCTAGAAACATGATCACTTTCTGGCTGAGGCTCGGATGTTCAGCGCCATCTCAGTTTATACCAACCTCCCCTACAAAAAAAAGAAAATGCTCTCAAATTTGCTTAAATTGCAATTTATACTTTACAACCAATTGACAGAGATCATGAAATCTGAAATCACAGACGCTTTATTAGAGCATAGAATTTAAGCCTAGGCTGCGTTTTTCATAGATGCTCTTATGGAGTGATTTTTAATCTGAAGATTCTCTAGTTAATGTGATTTGGGACCTTGCGTGTGTTTATGTTTTCAAACCGGCATTTAATTTGGTGGACTTTTCTAACCTGATGTCTAATAGTTCAAAGAATCGTTGCTAAAACCATTTGCATCAATAACAAAAATATGCATTTAGATTATCACTAAAAACAGAAATGCATTGGGAGTGAAGGGACAGTAAGAGATCTACTGAAAAATGAGTTTAATTCATTTATA
Source organism: Aotus nancymaae (assembly GCF_030222135.1). Taxonomy (NCBI): domain Eukaryota; kingdom Metazoa; phylum Chordata; class Mammalia; order Primates; family Aotidae; genus Aotus; species Aotus nancymaae. The sequence goes on along the minus strand of NW_026988432.1, from coordinate 591,031 downwards.
ACTCCTTTTCTTACCAAGGAAAGCTTAACATCTGCTTCTTATAAACTAATTTAAATAGAGAATGTGTAATGCATCCTTTTACCAAATGGCTCTTTTTTTATTGATGGAATAAAGCAGTTTGGCTGTCTGGTTTTTACTACAGTGCGTTCATGCTCTTAGAAATGAGACATCTCTGTTTTCACAAGGAAACATTCTGAACTTCACACGCTAGAGAGAAGATTAGATATCTCTCTTTGCTGTCTTACGAAGTATGTAAAGTATTATTTACAGACAGTTTCCTGAGTCTGAAACAGTTGAATTATATTCAAATATCACTCCATGTGGTGGCACTATGGCGTCACAGACAATAATTGCTTCTCTGAGAGCAACTTCTTCTTAACTTTTGTGATTGTGTTAATGGGTGCGTTGCACTTGTTCTCTGTCGTCAGATTTTAAGGACAGCAATTCAAAACCAAGTCCTATTATTCTGAAACAGCAGTGATGAGCTCTGCCATGGCTGCGGTAGTATGTGCTGTGAGGGGAAATGAAGCTCTTATTACTTGTTTAAATTATGTTTAGTGCTTCTCTTTTATATATCCTAGAATTATACATGCCTTGTATCTGCTGTATGCATAAAATACATTTGTATATGTGTAAGCTTATTAAACACCCAGCACAAAACTGGCTTGCATCTGAATATTCCCACGTTGTGACTTTCTCTTCAAGATGAAAAAAGAGAGTTCATCGCTTATTCTGGAAATATTACAATTGAAATCTCCTCTCTGTTTTAAGAAAGTGATTTCCTTAAGACACACGATACAGAAAAAGAGCTCTTCTCCCTAGTACTGGATTATTCTTCAGCGGCTAATGGAACTGAAAACCGCAGAAGCCGAGCTGGGGGACGAGAGCAGAGGGCGGTGCCGTGGCAATACGGTCTAATATTTCAGAAAACAACCTCAGAGACAGCTTTAGTTTTACAATGTGAAAGTTTATAGCATGATCACTTAACAATTTTAGCTGTCTTAAAAATTGTTATTGTGCTGATGCTGCTTTTGATGTCATTTTAAAGCACAAAAGGAGGGAAACTGGCCGTAGACACATTCACGCAAATTGGCAAGGGCAGGATTCAAATGAATATCTTGGGAAACATGTTTAAATTTATTTGCTGGCTTTTCTTAAGGTTGGGAAGGTAACAAAGATAGTGATTTAAAATAATATTGTCTTAATTTAGCAGTTATGTGAATGGGTCACAGATGTTCTAAGGGAAAATTAACATTGTTTTGTTAAAAAAAAACAAGCTTAAGTCTATGCAGAATGTGGTGGCAGTGGGAATAATTATTTTGTTAATCAGGTAGTGGTTTATATTGCGGCGTTGCAGGGCTCTTTGTAAACGTGGCTCTCGGGGGAGCTGGGCTGGGAGGCCGAAGGCTGAGGAAGGCAGGGACCCCTGGCTCCCGAGCTGCTCCTCCATTGCCTGGGTGGAGATGCGAACCTGAGTCCCGAGACAAATGCAGGAATTTATAGATCATGCGCTGCTTCCTGCTTCAGCACCAGCCTGGGAACAAGCACTGGGTTTCGTTAGGAATGCATTTCCGAACAATCGTTCTGCGTTCATCCTCATACTCCCCGGCTGAAAGGCCACAGTTCTGTGTCTGAGACCCCAGGTAGGGCAATCCTGCCAGCAGTAGGTGTCACTGCAGTCAGCAAGAATCATTCTGGAGAGTTGCTCAAGGACAGAAAATGATTTCTAAAGTCCAAAAGAAAGAATTATCATAAAATGCTGGCAAGGTAGCCTGGGAATAGTTTTACAGCATGTTGTGTCGAATACTGAGTTATCATAGTTTTAATGATTGACTGGAAAGAAAACCACTCTTGAAATCCTTTTCCATCTCTTGCAGCCTGATAGGGACAAGCAGTGTTTTCTGTCTCCACCCTCGAAAGCGGACAAGCTACAGCTCCCATGCAAGGTCAAGCATTTCTTTTGTCTGTGTTCTCTTCTTTCTCTGAGTGTCCAATCTAGCATGTCAAGTGAGTTTATCACTTGTCAAAACATGTTTATGATCCAAACGTGGCAAAGCTGATGAGGGCTTTGGGTCAGACGTTTTCAGTGCACCTTCAAGAGCCCGTTTCGTAGTCACTTTATTATGTATATGCAAAAAAAGTTTTCATAAAGGGAAAAAAATCTCTTTTAAAAGGTAATATGCCACTAAGTGTTTGTTTTTAAGGCTACTTCATGAATATTTGCAAGAATTTTCTTAGTGCCGCCTGCACACATAATGCCATAGAAGATCAAAGTCATTATTCATGTCAATTTTATGGTTGCCATATGGGTTACTAAAGAATGCTAAAAGTGCACTTTTATCTTTCACATTAGACTCCTAGGTATAGGCAATGATGACACATTCTAACAATCATTTAGATTTCGCTTCACGTACAGAGGTATTTTGCCCATAGGCTATCAATGTCTTCTTGGGTTATATTTCTTAATGCTCTAAGGATAAAGATTTTATAATTCAGCTCTTTTAATTTACACAGCTTAGTTTTGGTCCTATTTGTAATTTGCTTAGACAAAAAAAAAGGTATACAGTTCAGGAATCGGATCTCTTGTAGTGATGCTATTGAGACTTGATTTTTCAAGTAATCTGAGCAAGATGAACTAGGTTTTTTCAGAAGTTGCTTTGCCTTAGATATATGTACTGCTTATTCAAAAATATTTTTAAAAGAATGTATTTTGTCCTCAGGCAGGCAGGTAAATCTCTGAAATGACCTGTTCGTTCTCATAAACAAAATCTCTTAATTCTGCTGTGTTTTCTACCCCCTCAAAAACAGTTGGAGAAAGTCTGACCCCCTACCTGACCTTCGGAGTAGTGTAATATGGGATCTTATGACAGTTCTATGGGAAAGGACAATTATCTATCAGAAAAGGCTGGCATTGCTGAATTCCAGTCAAATAGCAAGCCGAGAGGAGTGTTCATATTACCATTACTTGAAAGTTGCTTATGGAGTTACTGTTTCCTGTTAACTTCTGTGCGTGTACAAGGAGCATACTATAAACACACACACATGTACCTCAAATATATCTGAGTAAACCAATAACCAAGAAATAGTTACATAAAATTAAACATTATGCAGAAACACATAAACTCCCAGGAAAAAAAGTAACTTGTGTTTTAATCTATGCTATATTTTATGCTAAAATATTTGATTTCTTTTAAAACTTTCATTTTAATTGAAATATTGTTTTTAAAAATAGAATGCTTTCATAGATTAGGAACATACATTTCATGTTTAATGTAAGATGATCTGTAATAGGAACCAAATTTTGCATTTTGCGCTTTGCATGAGGACATTAAATCAAAGCTGGAAATCCAGCGGTTTCTGCAGTGGTGCGTTTCCACTGTCCCTGCAGCTCTTCGCTTGGATACAGCATCTACGCAATGGGACCTGCTGTGACCGTTCTCTCATCGGCCCACCTAGGGGGAAGGCCTTTATTTCTCAGCTATGAAGAATGATACACGGGGACAGTTACACTTAGGGGAAGGACTTCGTTTCAATGTGTTGATAATAATGCTATGATTAATTAGCACGGCTTAGATAGAGCAGGGTAGCTTTGAAACTGCCCTTCAGATTATTTTCTCATGAGTGGTTACCCCTGTAATATTTATAACCCTGGAGTCTCCGTATAACATTGGGTTTCTTGTATTTCTAGAAATTGATTTTTTTTTTATCGTTTGTGGCAAAATAAGCTAAGCCCAGTGGATTTCAGGCATAGGAACATATCAAGTCAATGATGCTTATTGTCTTCATAGGCAGGGAGGTCTCAGGGTCATGTAGCTTCCCAGAGCCTCCGTCTCACGGTTTTTTCTCAGCTTGTGGAGAAGAGACCAGGGTTAAAGCTAGGCTACTCATAGCACTTAAAAAAAAAGGGTTGTGTAAAAACAGTTAAAATTTTGATTTTAAAAATGCAGAGAGCATAATAAGGCTAGAAATATTTCATGCCCTTAAGAATTCAAATAAAAAGCAAACCAACAGAAAAGACTTTTACTTTAGAAATGTCATTTTTTTAATGTCTCCTGCAAAGATGACTACAATTTGTAGGAGAAAAAGACACACCCACAAATATATAGAACACACTTGGAAAAGTTACAGCCAACAATGTTGCCATTTCTCTATTATAAAAATGCATTTAGCATTTTAATTATTTTATATTTGATATTATAACATTCACAAATATTAGTTTAAGAATAAAAGGTGTGCAAAATTCCACAATGCCAATGATAGTATGGAACTCACGCATTCCTGTACTAAACGTATACACACAGCCCCCAGACGTGAGGGATCGGCACAGTAGCAGTTGAACCACATTTCTAGTTGTTGTTAGGGGATTTTGGATACAGTCCCTCACTTGGAGCTGCTGCAACCATTTTGATACTAAGCTACATTCCTACACCTGCCAAAACGTTATTTGACTTTGTCCTTGGTCTTATGCGTTTTATAAAGAAACCACGACATATTTGACTGCTATGGTATTTCCTTGGTAATGTCGTGCTAAGAGTTAATGTGTCAACTGTTAAGATTTGAACTAAGGTGTCTCTAACACACATGATCATGTCTGTACACACGATGACCACTTTGGACTATGTAAAATTGCCGAGAAGAAGTTATGCGGTTTTTGTGTATGTGTTGGTGCATATGAAGACAGAGATGACACTTTGCTGTTAATAAAATTTGAAATATATACCTCAAAATAATCACAAGATAAAAAATAATTATCATCCCAAGATAAAAATGCTAATATTTAAAATTGAATTTGAAGTACGAAAATTAGCATTGAGGGGGGTAGATGTATATTTATAAACCTTTTAGGAAAAATTTAACGCTGACATTTTCTATTCTATTATAGTCTATATCACATTTCTACTATAATTCACTAATTTTTAGACACATGCATGAAACATAGAATTGTTAGAAGTAATATTTGGTTAGCGTAATACCCAGGAAGGCTTGTTTTTGTTTCTATGGATCATGGCCAGAGAGCAAAGAAAGACGAGATTAATCCCACGTGTAAAAATGGGTTATCTGTGTGAACTGGCCCCAAAGGGAAATTTTCCAGATAGGTTTTCTTGTCCCTTGACACCATCCCGTCAAAATCATATTTGTCCCCTTGTCACGTTACTTTAGAAGGGAGCGCTTAGGAAGGGGAACAGGTGCCCATGTGTATTGATCAGCGGTCATGGTAAAGGCTCTTATTAGATGTGGAAGGGTACCAGGAAGGGGTGAGCAATGGAGGCGAGAGGGCAGGACAGGTTATTGATGACGGTAATAACGGAGAGCGCGGGGCTCCCACACCGCGGCCGTAAAGTTGGCCGGATGAGCACATCAGTGTAGATGTGTTGAGGGAAAGAGACAGCATGAAGAAGTATGGTGCGCAGCTTCCCACCTGGCAGAGTTATTAAAGTTCATTGAAGGAAGATGAACTGTTTCAATATGTTAAACACTCGAGGCTGTTCAGAGAGAGTTGCTGTCACGAGAAGCACCATTGTTTGGGGAGCTTTTGTGGTGTTTTTTTTTCTTTCTCCTTTTGGAAATTTGAATTTGTTTTCACACCAGCACCACCTCTGCATCTTCGCTCTCGGCACAAGCTTTGGAAAAGCAAATAAACACAGCGTCTCTGCATGAACTTGGTAAGCCTCTAATTTCTGAAAGTTGCCAATCAACTTGTGAGTCAACGAGAACATCAGGTTAACGGCGCTGCATATTTTTAAATATTAATTTACTCATTCGTGTGCTATGATGTCTTCCTCAGCCAGCTTCGCTGAGCACACACCCCTGGCAGATTATTGCATGTACACACATGCTGAGCCCTAAATGGCTCGATGTGGGTTGAAGATGCCGCGGTGGAAATTCAACATTTGACCAACATAATTTGGAGTCAGAATACGCCGTTTTAAATTATCCTAAAGTCATTAATTTTGAAGTCACAAAAAAATTAGGAAAAATCATTCTACATTTTTGCTGGAGCACAGAGAGTTCTAACTTAAGAGACAGGCGATTCTCAACATAATTTTGCTTCAGGGTTAAACTTTCTTCCTCTGCAGAAAGGTCACGGCAGGATTCAATGTTTTTAATCCTACTACAGTGTAATGACATTTACAGGATGTTTGCAAATGTGTACTAAGCTGCCCTGTTTGGAGCTGTATTTTACTGTAGCACCTTGATGAGCCCTGCCTGCTACCCTGGGCATTGTGTGAAATCACAGCTAGACACAAAGAAGAGAAGAGGCGTGCAGCACGCGGCCCATCAGGCGTCCTCCCCGGGGGTGGAGCAGATGCCACCGGGCACTTCCCGGAATGCTTTGGTTCTGTTCGGTTCTGGTTCCCGCCGTGTAATGGGACGTAACTCAACAAACCTACTCACCTTTGTAGGCTTCCAGAATAAAAAGTTGTCTTTTTAGAAAGTTGGTGACTTCTGTGGTTTTTACTCATTTAAAAACTATGACATTTCCACAGTTGTGTGTCCCATATTCTCCCATAAAATTTGGCATTTTATGTACTATTCCTTCCTCCAAATGGGCTGTCAGAACGATTCCGCCGTTGTCTCCCTTGAATGTGTATTTGTGGAGTTGTGTGTTGTGTTTTTTCACACGTTTGTGTGTTTTAACCAAGTTGGACACAGAGTCCTTCTAATTTGCAATCGTACTTGGTGGTTTTGTTTTTTTTGCTTTTCCTTAAAAGAGTATCTGATATTTGAAAAATAGGATAAAAATACTAAAACAGTTTTGCAGAACATTGCTGCCCAGTTTCAACTCAAGATTCTTAATTTTATTCAATCCCTGAGAACTGGTCTAAGGAGTCTGTTCCATGCTGGCCACAGCCCCATATAAATAAACCAATTTAACGCCGTCTTCTGTCCTCACAAAAATAAAACGTGTCCCTGCTCAGTGAGGCCAAGAGCAGCAACTCTATTTAAAACAGGTTTATCACCGCATTACTTCCCTGCAGTATAGACAGGGCCTATGAAGGCTCCCCCCCCAACCCCTGCACAGCCGCACGGCATTGTTTAATTAAGGCCCCAGTCAGGGGACCAGGTGGATGACTCATTGGCATTAAGCAGGTGGCAATTACCAGGTGGCGAAGGGGCTGGCATACACAGACAGGTGGGATGTGAGGCTCTGCATGGGGCCAGGAGAGGAACGCAATTCTAGGCCCCTGCAAAACTGACTCCTTCAAGGAAGGAGGCTTTCGGAGGTAGAATTCTTTTAAGTCTCTCAACAGGGAAAGCAATCCGATGATAACACGAAGCAGCGATTTTGTTTGATGAAAGTTTTCCTATGTTGCAAAGTACCGTTTTTACAGTGGGAGAACGGCCATGCTTTGGGGAACTCAGATACGCCCTAATTTGTTTCCTGTGCGAGTCTATCTCCCGTTTAAGGTGGGGATCCCTTCAGGCTGTGTACCGGGGCGACACCTGCAGAATAGAGATGCTCACCTGGCAGGACGGGGGCACCTGCTGCAAGCCAGGCCTCCGCCACAGTGCCCCACCGCTCCCTACCCCAGCCTGCCTTCTTCATCAGAGTGCTTGGCACCGCCAGGGCCATGTCAGTGCCTGGTTTATGTACCCGTTCACACTCTGTCTCCCCCTACCAGCTGGGAAGCCCCACACTGAAGCTTCTGTGAATGATTTTTCAGCTAGAGACCCAGCACGTCTAAGCCCACCACATGGCAGGTGCTCGGCGAGCCATCGTCTCAAGGACGAGGCAAACCAACATGGTAGCTGACAGCATCTCCCCTGCACAGATGGGAGCTTTGAAACTCAGGCTGGTGTGCTGAGGCCACACCCTACTCTTTTATGTTCTGTTTGTGAAACTATCATGTCTAATTCTGCACGCCCTACAGTGTTTCAAATCCAACTGAAACCTGCTCTTTGACCACGCCTCGGTCTTCCTGGTTTGTGGGTCACTTTGTCCTGTAAATATTGCAACACTGCTGCTTAAACACATGTGCAAGGTTAGATGATTTTATGTAGTTTGTAATTAAAATCTCGGTTGCTCCTACAGACTGAGCACCGTTTAACAGACGATGTAAAGAAATATTAGAGCTATCAGACGTCCTTGCAACTTCGTTCCTTCCACATCGTGCTCAGCACTTAGGCCAGCAGCTAAGCGTGCTTTTTTCTTGGCTGAGTTGAATCCAAACTCTGCAAGTAGATAATTCAAGAAACTTAAGATAGTCTTGCAAGAATTTTACAATCATAGAGTAATTCCTTTTTTTCTCTCTAAATGTGACTTTAAAATTTTCTTAGGAACAAAAGGAGGTAGGCTGCCCTCCTATAATGATTTTCAAAAATATAATATTTTAGATTTTAAAAAACCTAAATGACTCTGACACACCTACTTTCTGTTGGAAGTACATAGAGCAGTCTCACACATGTGCAGGAGCACAGAGCCACACGCGCTTTGCGACACAATGGTTTCCACACACCTTAAGCACGCGTTGCCGCTTCCCGAGTCTCCGCTGTTAGCGTTTCCTGCCTTAGCAAGTACTGAGCTCTCATCAAAGCCATCGCTCATTGCTGTACTCTTCCCAGGAATGTTACCTGCCACCCCTGAGTGACACACACTCTATGCACGATTAAATACTATGCTGCTCATAGAGAAGCCTGGCTTTTGAAAGTATCCAAGCTGCAAAGGGGACAGACATTTGCCAGAACCTGGGAAGCAGTGGGAGGCGGGCAGGTTCCTGGGGCCCGGAAGTGTGGAGGTGCCTGAGCCCTGGTCACATGGCGCCTTCTTTACAGACGTTTAGCCAGTGCGTCCTTGCTGGGAATCTGAAACGTTGTGTGCTTCGTGTTTGTTTGCTTTGGTCTGGGTTTTTGTTTTCTGCACACTGAAACTCCCGTGGGACACACATCCCGGGTAGCCCTCACGGTGGAGAAACAGAACCGATGGGTGAGGACTCTGGCTTAGACCCACCCATTCCTTCGGTGGTTCAAACACCTGTCTTTCAACCCTGAAGACATGTGTGGGTCTAAGCTGCCCTGTGTGGAGACACGTCTTTTTACAGTTTTGCCTCCTCTTATACGTGACGTCACGCCTCTGTTCAGTAGTCCTGACGCTTCTACTGAAGGCAACAAGATAAATACGATCCCTCTGATTAAACAATGAAGAAGACCAGGTTTCCTATGGCATTTATTTTTTGTGCTTGCTGCAAAAGGGAAACGCGTCTTCTGACTCCAGACTTCACATACACCCAAGGTGGAAGAGGTCCTTTAGAGGAAAGGTGGGAGGTCCAAAAGACATTTAAAGGAAAAAACAAACTCAGAAACTAAACCTTAATGTTGACGTGATTCAGTAATGGACCACCCTCGAGAAGGAATCGGCTCCGTGGGCATTTGGCATCCCCGAGTGTGAGGGATCCCGGAGGACCCTGCCTTGTCGAGAAGTCCGTCCTGCTCCACCCTGTGCCCTGGTGGTTCTGCCCGGGGCCAGCGCCCAGTGTGGGGGCACCTTGCCAGGCAAACACGTGGTGCGCCGGTGGGCCTGGAGCTGCCTGCCATGCATTTCTTGAAGGCAGCTTCCCTGCTAGAGACTGTCTTGTTTGTTTGAATGGAACTCTGCTTACACACTGCGTGGAATATTTGCCCATGTGCTCTATTAAGGTTCATTTTCATGTTTTTAATCAGCTGCTTGGAAGGAAGATTGGACCGAGCACAGCAGAGGTGATGCTCAAGAGTGGAAAGCAACTTTCTCTGAGGCCCACCTTGGCATCAGCCCCACCTGCCCGACGTCACGCAGGAGGATGGGAAGGCCCCTGGCCTTGGCTCCCTGCCCCTCCCCAGCCGGGGTGTCTCTCAGCACTCAGCTTCTCTTGGCTTAGTCTCCACGCTCCCGCAGGGCAGAAATGCCCAGGAATTTCTCAGCTCCGACTCCCTCTCAGCTCCGACTCCCTCTCCTTCCTTCGTCTCCCCAGATGTGAGCCCGGAATGAAAGCACTCACCGTAGGGACCGGCACCTACTCTGTGCTCTGCTCTCCTGCAGGAAATCTCCTGTGCTCCTTCCACCAGAATCTTCCTTTCTATCGACAGACTGGCCCTTTCATTTTAATTTTTCTCTTTAGTTCTTTTTTTTTTTTTTTAGGAGACAGGGTCTCATTCTGTCGCCCAGGCTGGAGTGCAGTGGCACATTCTCGGCTCATTGCAACCTCCGCCTCCTGGGTTCAAGTGATTCCCCTGCCTCAGCCTCTTGAGTAGCTGAGATTACAGTTGTATAACATCACACCTGGCTAATTTTTGTATTTTTAGTAGAAACAGGATTTCCCCATGTTGCCCAGGCTGGTCTCGAACACCTGACCTCAAGTGATCCACCTGCCTCAGCCTCCTGAAGTGCTGGGATTGCAGCATTGGCCACTGCGTGCGGCCCTATTTTATTTTTTGGGAGGTTACACACAGGAGGAGAAGGATGGGCTATGTGGCACCCAGTTAAGGGAAGTGTTAGAATTCATGGTATCAAGGATGATGAAATTGTTTTGTTTTGTTTTAGGGATTTTGAAACATATTAAGAAATTAGAAATAATTGAGTTCAAAGTGCCACATGCCTTGACGACGTGCACATCATTGGGCATTGATTTTGTGCCTTTGCCAGGTACACAGGCTAGAGTCAAAAGCAAGGAAAGATAGGATGGCTGCCCTGAAGGATGCTGCAGGCTGCCTTTGTACAGGAAGGAGGCTTTCTCCATCACGTGCAGTTCAAATGTTCAGTCTTTATGGTTTTCCTTCTGTTTTCCCATCTCTTCCTTTCCTGTGTAAAATAGAGACTTCCTGAGACCCAGCCAGTGCCTGCTAAGGCCATTTCTTTTGGGTGTCCGTAACAGCTCCGGCCTGGAAACACAAACATCTCACCCACCGCCTCCGCCTTCCATGGGCTCCCTGGCCCCACGCTCCGCACCCTACACCTTCCTCTTTTAAGAAGGCCGGAAAGGCACTGCGCCCACCAAGAGGAGTCCACGTGAGTCCGCGAGTGGTCATGCCCCGGCTGAAGCCGCTGGGGTGCTTCCACTCTGGAACCTCGAAGTCATAGTCTCTCAGGTGGGAGAGGGCTACGGGCCTGTCCTGTCATTTGGAGAGTGATGGAACTGATGCCCTCAAAGTGATCTGTACATGACAACTGAAAGGTAAACAGGGAAATTTCCATTATCCTCTGGATCCTTTGTAGGATGGAAACACGGGCTCTCAGCTTTTTCCTTCACTGCATGCAACATCGAGTCATTCATTTGTTCATCTTTCATTCATTCATTCAATAAGCGTGTGTCATGTATCACTAGCGACTTCCACCTTGGAAGCTGCAAGCCCGTGGGTTCGGGTCCCTGTCCTCTAGGAGGGGACTTTCCTGGGACCTCAAAGGAACCCCTGTCAGTGCTGACAAAAAGGGGATCTGATGAACCAATTCCTGATGAGGTGTTAGCTACTGGTAAGTGCTTAATGCTCCAGGGTGTTAAATATGAAATGTAGGGGGCATGAGGGTAACCCTGTACAACCCAAAAGGCTTTCTAGGATGCACCCTGTCTACACTGAAGCCCGGGCTTTTAAAGTACAGGAAATTTTTGGTAAATGCACGCTTTCATTCATTAGGCTGTGAGTCGAATCCTGGTCTGTTCTACAAAGATGAGAGGTTCACAGTCTTAGGTGACAGTGTGGGCAGGTATGATTGTGAGTAATTAATTGTGAGGCATTTTTTATAAACATCATGGCCTGGAAAGCTAGAGGGTGGGGAAACTAAAGGCGGAGTGGGGCGACCCCCACGGGAGGACGCCTGGGCTTAGGGGAGGAGGAAAGAGCCTTCCGGATGGGGAACCAGCATTACCAGCAAAGGCACAGACAGGGGCCCCGCGAATTCACAGAGGAGGGCGCGCCCCAGCTGGAGAGGTGCAGGAGCACGGAGGCCAGGTCAGGAGCACGGAGGCCGGGTCGGGAGCACGGAGGTCAGGTCAGGAGCACAGACGCCAGGTCAGGAGCACGGAGGCCGGATCAGGAGCACGGAGGCCGGATCAGGAGCACGGAGGTCAGGTCAGGAGCACGGAGGCCGGGTCAGGAGCATGGAGGTCAGAGCAGGAGCATGGAGGCCGGGTCAGGAGCACAGAGGCCAGGTCAGGAGCACGGAGGTCAGGTCAGGAGCACAGACGCCAGGTCAGGAGCACGGAGGTCAGGTCAGGAGCACGGAGGCCGGGTCAGGAGCACGGAGGTCAGGTCAGGAGCACGGAGGTCAGGTCAGGAGCACGGAGGTCAGGTCAGGGGCACAGACGCCGGGTCAGGAGCACGGAGGCCAGGTCAGGAGCACGGAGGCCAGGTCAGGAGCACGGAGGCCAGGTCAGGAGCACGGAGGCCAGGTCAGGAGCACGGAGGTCAGGTCAGGAGCACAGATGCCAGGTCAGGAGCACGGAGGTCAGGTCAGGAGCACAGACGCCAGGTCAGGAGCATGGAGGTCAGGTCAGGAGCACGGAGGCCGGGTCAGGAGCACGGAGGTCAGAGCAGGAGCACTGCGGAGGCCGGGTCAGGAGCACAGAGGCTGGGTCAGGAGCATGGAGGCCAGGTCAGGAGCATGGAGGCCAGGTCAGGAGCACGGAGGTCAGAGCAGGAGCACAGAGGCCGGGTCAGGAGCACGGAGGTCAGAGCAGGAGCACGGAGGCCGGGTCAGGAGCACGGAGGCCAGGTCAGGAGCACAGATGCCAGGTCAGGAGCACGGAGGTCAGAGCAGGAGCATGGAGGCCGGGTCAGGAGCACGGAGGCCGGGTCAGGAGCACAGACGCCAGGTCAGGAGCACAGAGGCCGGGTCAGGAGCACGGAGGCTGGGTCAGGAGCACAGAGGCCAGGACCTGCTCCTGGGGGCTGCCTGCCTCTGCTGAATTATTTGTATATGGAATCTCATTGATTTCATTCTTATGTTTTAGAAATCCTTATGCTCATTTTAGGGATGATGAAACTGTGGCTGGATGAAGCTAATGAAGGGATTTAAACCATGTCCAGAATGTGCACCCGCCCTGGCAAGCCACAGGCAGGACTTCTGCTCCTGTCCCCTGGTCCGTCACCCGGGGACCTCTAACAGGGCCCTGAGCTTGGTGTGTGGCCCAAAAGTGGGGCATGGGTTCTGCCCAGCCTGGCACAGAGGAGGCTGCTGCCCCGCGATGGCTTCCTCACCCAGCCAGGCTTGGGCTCTTTGTGAAGTGGGAGGCAGGTCCGCAGCCTGGCGCTCAGGCTGGGAAGACAATGCCCATGCTCCTGTTTCTCTGTTTTAAGGAGACAGTGAGGCCACAGCTGTGGAAGGTGGAGCGGAGAGAGAGCCTGGAATGGCTGAGCGAACTTACGGCAGAAGCGCAAATGTAGACACAGGTCTCGCTCCTGCACGTAGCTTGGCCGGGTCTGGCTCAGGGCCTCGTCCTCGTGGCCCAGCGTGCAGCCAGAGAAGCAGCAGAGGGTTGTGGCCACACGTCCTTCCCCAGCCTCACACAGCGGGGCCACATGAGTTCATCTATAATATCAAATACAATGCCTACTGTTTTATTTAGATGGACTTTTCTCATAAGATTCTTGAAAAGGAGAATTCACTGCCACCTCGGAGCACCCTGGTTTTTATTAATCTGGTCACATTCAGAGACGTTTACTCAGTCACCACTTCCTTCTCAGATGCACCGTCCACAGGTGAGCCATTAGCGTGGAGGAATTCGAGGAGCAGAAGGGGGTTCAGCTGCATGTCTCCCTTATTGCTCAGCATTCTTCATTTCTCATTATAAGGTGAGTAAGACTGGATGACCTAAATTAAAACAAAAATCAACAGCAAATTAGCTGAGTTCAAGAGGGAATGTGGCCTGCTGAGCTGCGCGTTGTGCAGAGTGAAAATCACCGTTGTGTGCAGGTTTTTAGGGAGTTAGCCTGGCGTAGACCGAAAGATGGCATCTCACTGAAAGGGAAACCAGGCCGGCTCCTCCCCTTCTCTGCCAGAGCCTTCCAGGGCTTCCCTGCTGGAGAGGACGATGCCTGTCTCGTGTGTCCTGGATGAGACGCGTGGCTCTCTGGAATGGCGGAATGGCTATTCCCCGTGATCTGGGGTGCTGGTGTTCTCACCTGATTCTATCACTCGGCATTTTTGTACACTTAGAACAGGGGTTAGAAAGACCAGGGAACCCGGGAAGGAACAGTATAGAATTAGAAACACTCCTCATCTCTTTTTAAATAAACGGAATGCAACTATGAAACGCATGCCTCTTACAGAACCAGCCTCTTTACAATCTCCGTTTCCTCTCTTCAGCAGCCACTCATTCATGAGGATTTTTCTTGTGATGAAACATACGGCTGATTAATTTTTCTGCTAAAGAACCTTTTCTGCTGTGGTGACTATGTGTGTGTTCATGTTCATACACGCATGTATAGTGCATGGATGTACACACATGACTGTGGGCCTGGGTGTTCACAAGGGAGCTGGGCCTGTCTCATTCTGGGTTTGACCCTCTCACAGCAGAAACCAGCTGACAGCAAGAGGGGCCCGGCTCTACGTCTTTGCTCTGGAGAGCACTGCCCAGTCCACGCAAGACTCAGCTTTTCCACTAGTGATGCGGGGAGAGCAAAACCCACCCAGGCTGCAGGTATGAGGCTTAAGAAGGCAGGGGCTGCGTATCCTGCACCCCGTGTGACGTCACATGACCTGGTTAGGACCACTGAGAATTTCCAGAAGCTGCTGTGAGAAGCAGGCCCATCACTTGCCCTTCTGTACCTGGGGGTGCACAGTGCATTTCTGTCTGCCTGGGAACCAAGAGAAGGCCAGACCAGCGGGCCCTGGGGGCACTGGGATGGAGGAGGTCAACGGCCCCACAGATGAACTCATGGGAGTTTATGTGAAAAAGCTAAAAGCAATTTTGCTTATAAAAAGTTCCAAATTACTGCTGATAGTCCAATTAACTTCCCCAAAATATATGCATACATTATGGGAGAGACAACCACTTTCTAATGAAGGAAGCTGTGAATTCTATACCCAAAGGCTCAAGAGTCCTGAGCTGGGCTGTCAGGAGCCCCCTGCTGGGCAAGGAGCAGCTTAATTCTTTTCTCCATCAATGCTGGGTGCTGGGTGCTGAGTGCTGAATGCTTGGGGCTGGGTGATGGATGCTGGGTGCTGAGTGCTGAGTGCTTGGGGCTGGGTGCTGGATGCTGGGTGCTGGGTGCTGGATGCTGGGTGCTGATCACCTCAGAAAACACTGTGGACTTGAGGAAGCCCTGGATCCCTGAGGTCTATTAATATCTGATATTATTATGTAATTTGCTCTAGAAGGTAGTCTTATTCCAAAGTAGAGTAATTAAATGCACGGTAGGTGGACACAGCTCTATACCAATGACTCTTGTGGAGAAGGACGGCACCAAGAATTAAACGTAAGGATAATATTGACTAAAATAATTACGACCATTAAGGGAAGACTTAGCTGCCTCCTGGCCTTGTGAAGGCTCAGAATGCTGAACCGTGGGCCTCTCAGTCCCCACACTGAGAGAACAGCGTTGGGCCAGGATTGATTCTGCCGCTTTCCCTTTAAAAATCACATTTCAGAAAAGGCAGTCACGCCAAGGCTTTCCCGTGCTCCAGCCGATCTGCCGGCCGCACCGTTCTGCTTCCCACTCCCTACCGTACCGGGCTGCCCGATTCATCTTTCTCTATGAACGTGTGCTGTTTAATGCGATTGGGCCCAATGAGGCAGAGCCCGGCTGCGATCAGCTCATCCATCTTGATTTGCGCCTTGGCTGACACGGGAGCTGCCCTGGGACACAGGTTAGGTCACTGAGTGGCCATTACCCCCTCGTTTGCACACTCTTGTTCCCCTAACCACCTTCCTGAAGCCAAATCCAGATGATTTGCGCCAATTTCATGGGGGCACGGACTGGAGCACCCGCTCACTTTCTACACGGCTGCGTTTGCAGAATCTCGCACACACGTCTTCAGCTGCTGTGACCGTCAAAACGCAGATTTTCCCCTCCTTCCTATGGGCTCAGATAGAGCTATGAGGGCCGGAGGTCTCATTATAAAGTGTCCTGACACCGCCACACGATTTTTTGCAGTGATTTCAGTGTCACTGGTGATTCTCCCAGGACCGCTCTGCACCATGACTGAGGCCACAGTGGCCCTCAAGTGTCAGGGACCCATGCCGGAACCCAAGTGCTGGATCCGTGGATGGCCAGGAGTAAAGTGCAGACGCACGGGAGGCCGGCACGCCTCCAAGGACCGGGTGCGGCCAGCGAGCGGACACGCTAAGGGTTCAGGGAAAATCTGCAGACGCTTTTCCATGTTGAATTTTGGTATGAGAAACACATCTTCCGAATGGCAGGGCAAAGACTTATTTTCTCAGCAGGGTGGGTGGGGAAAGAGAGACCAAGACAGAGAGAGAGAGGAGGAGAGAGAAGGAGGAGAGAGAAGGAGGAGAGAGAGGAGGAGAGAGAGAAGGAGGAGAGAGGGGGAGACTGGGGGAGGGAGATCTAGAGCAGGAAATATTTACTATTAAAAAAGTGTAGGGCATTATACCTTTCTCCCCCAAAATATCTTCAGTCTTCACAACCAGGGTCAGTATCATTTCAATATCCTCTGTACACTACATAAAACGGCTTTTACTCTAAAAGTCCTCACCGAGGGAGAGTTTGTGGTCATTTTTAATTATCAAGATTTGCGTGGCTCACTCTCTTTGCCAATATTGTGGCCAAATGTAATGCAAGAGTTTCAGTCTTTTTAACCCAGAACGCTAGGCAGGTTGGAAGCTGTCGTTTTGACGGCTAGGCCTCCCGGGAGGCTTTTCTGACCGTCATAACGCAGGCAACTTATTACATTACTACGCGACAGACCTGGCAGGCTTAGGGAAGGGTCCCCGTTAGGAAATCACTTTGTTTTCAGGCAAGTTTTTCCCTTGAGTTGAGAGGGAGAAAAACAAAGTAAAGTGACCGTCACGCTGTTTGGATCTTTAAACTTTGCTCTGACCGTGGCACACGCGAAGCCTCGGCTCCCGCAGCCGCATTAGAGGCAGCACTGCTGACAACGGTCTCACCTTAGAATCCGCTTCCACCCTTAAATGTTAGTCCCCGCGCCTCAGCAAGACCTGTGACTTCCTCCTCTCTTCCTCTGATAGCCAGGCCCTGGCTACTCAAATCCTGCGCCCAGCCGGGGACTGGTTTGACGGGCAGGATCTCAAGCCCGCCCAGATCTGCAGCACCACAGTGGGAATTTTCGAAGGGTTTCAACTCTAGGGACTCCCGGTTTGGACAACTCTGCTCTTGCAACGGAGTCCGTACGCACGTGACACCTGAAATGCTCCCTAGTCCACATCTTGGGTTTGGAGCAGCATGAATCTTTATCATAAAAACCGCTACCGCATTCTTCTGATTGCCTGGCAAACTAAGGTACCTCTTGGCCGTAACCTTTCCCAAAGTTGTAGCTCATCTGACCCGAATCCTTCTATTATTAAAGTCTAACCCTTCCAGCTCCCTGATCCTTTCCTATTATTCTCTGAAATGCCCATCTCTTTTCTGCTCAACCCCCTTAGCCATGTTTTTTTGAGCCCAAGAAGATAAGAAAGAAAGATACAGGTACTAGAGAGACGTGCAATGGTGGATGAGCTTTCATTTGGATTTAAAAGCCTGTGTCATTAAGGAAAGGGTGGATTAAATGCAGGCAACCTCATTTCTGGAATCAAAGGGGGTGAGTGTTCTGTTCATTTTCCCCCATCAGATGCCATCTCTGCATCAGCAACCGGCCTTACCATGTTGTGTTTGAATACACCCGTGTTCCTTCAAGCACGGCTGGGCCTGAGCGTTGGTGTTTTGCTGTTTGTTTTTGCTTCTATTTTTGCTTTATTTTGCATTTCCTCATAAATGTATATAATTTAAAACAGAATCCACACGTTGAGAGTAAAGTAGGTCTCATCCCACACGTCCTCCAGCCGTGGCGCCATTAACTTATAGTGCAATCCTAGCATTTTTATTCTTGTGGAGATGTGGATAACCTTTTTACACTGAAAACTCCTTTGCAACCTTACAAGAAAAGCCAATTAATCAATTAGAATATCATTCTCAAATTACAGTGGAATTATGTGTCCCCTCTGCTGCAAACCATTGAAACTTGTGGTGCATTACTTCAATTAAGAATACTTAATTTCCAAATGGCACAAATGAGCAAAGCGTGAGTCACAGCACACGGTTCTCCTTAAGAGCCATCAGTGCTAATGGTTTTGAAACCGTAGAAACCTGATATGTGCTTCATTTATAGGGCAGGCTGAATCCACGTAAGGGTGTAATATTTCTGCGTATGTACACAATGCTTTATGTGGCGCTCCCTGTAATTGCACAAAAATCAAGATGGCTTTTCCATGCCCTGCTTCTTCCATGAGTTGTGGCGAGCAGATAGGATCGCGCTTTGCTCTCACCCCACACAAAGTGCACTTACACCGATCGATTGTAATGCTTCATAACATTCCAAGTTATGATAATCAGAGATTAGGGGAAACAGCAAATTCCAGTGTCTGGAGAAGTATTTTTCATTGCTCCTGTATCTCACCATCCCATCTGCCTGGCTTGATTCCAGACTCTTCATTCGACCCTTTTGCACTGCCATCCAGCATGAACGAGTTTTGTTGGAATGAGGGGTGCGGAAACCATTTTCTCAAGCCTCCCAAAGCTTCAGGTTTTATTTTTGTTTTGAGTTGTCTCCAGCATTCGTTGGAATCCTGAGATAAGGTGACCCTGAGATAGCAGTAAGGCTGTGCTCGCCGCGGGAGCTCACACCTGGCCCATGCAAAGGACCTACATACGTGCTTCTTCCCTGGCCTGCCTGCCTCCCTCAACAGCGAATACCCCTTTTTACACTTGCTCAGCAAATTGTTTTAGTGCATTAGAGCTACAGTACTAAAGCCTAAGTCCACATTAGACTTCAGTATTAATGTTTGTGTTAACCATAAACACAAAACACAAATACTGATTTTTACAAATTAGTGTTACTACTATTAATTTTTGTGTTAAACGTGAACTTCAATACTGATTTCAGTACTAATTAAATACTAGTTTTTGTGTTAACCACAGATGCGTAATAAAGAACAGTAGAAGAGGATGTGCAAAATCAATATTAGTTCCAAGTGTTCTTATTTTGTTCCCAACATTTTGTATTAAACTGTTCGTGACATGCGCGTCTTCCTCCCCAAATACTGCTTTCACGCTCTAGGAAAATTTGCTTTCAATTTTCAATATTCAAATGGTAAATTTAGTTTAAATTAGCTTCTTTAAAATGAAAACACTTGATTCTGGGAAGATTTTTCCTAACTGGCTAAATAAAGACAATTTTACTGAAATAAAAATATACGGTTCTACTTGTATTGAAAGGTCTTAGGTTTGGGCAACAGGGAGCTAGTTCCCTGGGAGTCTGGGACAAGTGCACGTCCTGAGCCCGTCCCAGAAATACCGAAGTCCAGCAAGGCTGTCACCTTGGCTCTGGGCATAGAAACGCCCTTGCACTCACCACAGGATGCAGCTTGCTGGTGGGCGCTCGCCCCCGACTCGGTGACAGCTCCAGCCTGGCACTGCTGCCTCCATGTGACGCCAGGGTGGGAGGGCTTCAGGAAGCGTGTGCTTGGCATATTAACCAGCACTGGAAAGAGTAAGTCATTGCCAAAATGTGTTTGCCAAGGTGGGACAGTGGATTTATTTTATGTACTAGTTTTTAAATATGTAAGTATTTGGCAGATAAGCCTCCATTTGTACTCTACCCTGGCCCTGAAAACATGAAGGGCTGGCCTGACATTTGGCTGCCTGGGCTCGACTGTAAATACTTCCTCTGTCCCAGCACTGCATTAAAACCCGCTGTACATCGTCCTTTTCATGATGTATGTAGCCTTGAACATGATACCTGCATCTGTAACGCAAGCCAGGCTGGGGATTCCTGGTATTATTTAAAAATCGGCACGACAGTTGCCAGCTGCAGGTTGAGCAATTGGATTATTAGTTTCATGTTTTGAGAATTCCAGAGAAGAATGAATGCTCACATGTGACTCGGTAACAGTATTAGCTCTCACCCTAGAGATGGCATTTTCCTGAATCTGTAATACAAACCATTGTTGATAATGTAAACACTCTTGGGGGCGTTCTTACAGTAAGTAATTTGAATTGTCAACGTGGTGTGTGGTCCAACGATGTCATTCCACACAAATGAAAACGTGGAAACCGTGGGCTTTATTTCTTGGGAAGGGTATAGTGCTGACTCCATAAGGCCTTGGAGCCACTTGACTTTGGGCTCTAGGACTGACCGGCCTTGGGCTAGTGAAGAGGATGAGCAATTTGCCTTCCTTTTCTGAATGCTGCTTTGTTTCTTCCTCTGTAAAGCATGAGAATCAAGTGCGAGAAGGCTCATGCTTCGCATAGAGCGGCTGCTCCACAAACTCTCGTTTCCACTGGGAGCTCCTGCGTGGGCACTGCCTTCCCTCCACGCCCTCGGGAGACATCCAGCCTTAATCGCCTGCCAGCCACACCCAGGCTTCTGGGTTTTGGATTTTGTTTTCCTTTATTTTTGTTTGTCTTTTGAGACAAGGTCTCCCTCTGTCACCCAGGCTGGAGTGCAGTAGCGCATTTCAGCTCACTGAGGTCTCTGCCTCCCAGACTCAAATGATCTTCCCGCCTCAGGCTCCTGAGTAGCTGGGACCACAGGCATGTGCCGCCATGCCCAGCTACTTTTTGCATTTTTTTAGCAGAAATGGGATCTCACTATGTTGCCCAGGCTGGGACTTCGGTCTTTGTGAGAATTTAGTAGTGTGCTATAAAATGTGAGTAGTGATATTATTCCAATGGCAGTATCAAAGGCCCTGTTATTAGAGTTGATGTAGGTAAATTGTGAGAACGAAGCCAGTGCTATATGCTATTTCTGTGTTAGGCGTGATTGGTTACATTACATCTGCCCCACATGGCCAGTGCCTCAGTGTAAGAACTAACCACAGTGAACTTAATTGGAAGTGCTATGTTAACGGCATTTCCAGATTATATGCTCAATGTATTTTTCTCTGACCTCTAGACTTCTTCTCCAATAAAGGACCTCTACATTGAAAATGACGGGTCTGTTTGTCAAGGTAAAATAAAGGGTCACGACTTGTCCTGTTTTTCTAGAATATATTGACACTCTTTGGTGTATTGTTGTAATTGTTTTCAGATTAACATTTGGACTGCTTACTTTAAATGTACAGATTCTGACTTTAAAAAGTGTCTTGAAGTTGACAAAACATAGGAAGCATATTATTTGATAAAATAATTAGAGCAGTATGTAAGAACAGAGGTCTCCTCGTTCTCAGAGCACTGCACACCTCGGATTCCGCCTCCCCTGTGGCACCAGCACAACGTCTGGGTCTCTTGTAGAAGGCTGTCTCTTTTCTGGCCTGTGTGTGATAAGAGTCATGCAGGTGAGCAGGTGAGGCCTGAAACTGGGGCTGAGCCCAGAAGGGTTCTTGCCTTTGCCCAGGGAAGAATCCAAGGGTGAGCCCATGGTGTTAGTGATCTTTGAGCCAGAGCTGCTTCCTGCAGAGCAGGGTAAACTCACAGGACATGCACCAGAGTCCACAGCTCACGGGCTCCTGGCACCTATATCCACACTCACTTAGACCTGCTTTCAATGACGTGCAAATTAAGGGGTGGTTCCATGCAAACTGAAAGGTGAGTTACTTAGAACTCCCTGGGAAAGGGTAGCCCCTTCTAGTAATGCCATGGAAAGCAGTGGTAACTTCTGGGCTGTTGCCATGGCATTGGTAAACTGTCATGGTGCTGGTGGAGCATCTTATGCCAGTGAGCACTAAGGTCATCCAGGGATTGCTTTCAGCAGCATCTGCTGGTTCCCATGGCTTTCTTCACTTTATCTTTTCTGGACCAGATCCTGCTTGGATCAGCAGGGCTGTGACCCAGAAGAAAGTCCTGGCAGCTTCCTATATCAAAACCGTTTATTACTTCCCATATCTTGGGGAAATAGTGTGCATTTTTGGGGAAGCGTAGATTCTGGAACACAGCAGGGCTCGTGTCCCTCCGTACTAGGTTTGTGACGTTGGGTGGACATCACCCCGTATTCCTCACCTGTGACGTGATCATCGTAACCTGGTCTATCTTGGGGGTTGTGAATATTAAAACGCACGCCTGGTCTCCGTGCAGGGACTCAGTAAACACTAGTTTGCTTTCTCTTTCCCTTAAGTTGCCAGAAAACTATTTTGAGATGGTAATAAAGAACCTTCCAAAGTAGGTTATTTTATGAAGTTGACAGGTCCTATTACTTAGCTTTAAATCTCATCTTAATGAGGAGGAAGAATTCTACATAAGCGGGCCCGGTCAGGTTCTTCCATTGTGCTTCTAATTAGAATTTAAGTTGCTTTTAATGTCAGTTCTAAAGAACCCTCAGTGGAAAATTAGTAGTTACCTGTCGACATAAAATGCACGATGATGCCTGGACAGAACATTTTGCCCTCAATTTCCAGGAAATGTAAGCTGCGTGGAGTGGGAGGGGTGGCGTGGAGCATCTGTGGACTAGGTAGGTGATTGTGATTGAATATCTCGGTTAAAAATCACACTGACCAACGTTTTCCAGAGGGAAAGAGAATACCTTTACGTGGCCCTGATGGCCGATCATTCCTGCCTCTGATGCTGCCTGCAGCATCCTCTCTTCCTTACCATTGCTGACGTGAGTCTCCAAAGCCCCTGTGCTTCTTTCTTGCCTTCTCCTAGTGAAAAAAATCTCTGGCTTATCAAAAAGCCAGCTTCATTCAGCCACGCTCAATAAGGATTTTGGTTAGAGTTATCTTTTAGAAATGCAATAGGCATAAAATGTGAGATAGTTCATAAATGATCATTAAATCACTGTACATCAATACTCTTTGCTGAAAAAGCAGTAAGTGTGAAATGAAACTTAATGTTTACCCAAAAAGTGTGAAAAAAGAAATAAGAATCACCCAAACCTACAGCCTGAATGCTTCCTATCTACAGACTGATGGGTTAGAAAAGCATTATGTTCTGGAATTAGTTTGCAAGAACCTTACTTACTCTCCTGGGCCATAGGGCGTGTGGAGAGGCATGCTGCATTTGTGACTGTGAATAGTACACTTAGGAGAGTTGATATTAATTAGGGTAAAATTTGTTCATTTGTTTTGTTGTTGAGGCTCTATGAAAGACAGCAGGTATAGTGGGAAAGGCACAGAATTTTAAAAATGACCTAAAGGTTAGAATCCTGGCTGTGTGTTCCTGTGACTTTAAGAAAAGTATTGAGCTTTTCTTAGCTCCAGTGAATTCATCAACCTGGGATTAAAAAGTAGACATTTCGTGAGGATTTGAGATAATTCTATGACTTGCCTAGCCAAATCTTTGGCAGCCAATGATTATGAATGATTACTTTGCAAGACTGCATTGACAAACACTGGGATCTTGACTATTTCAAAATAGTCATATAATTTTTTAAAACACAAATCATAGCATTATTTACAGTATGAAAGTTAATAAAGGTTTTACAGAGACATCAAATGGCTAAACATTACAAAAACTTAGGTCCAAATAGCCCAAGTTAAATTTTGACAAACACACATCACTAGGGAAGAGGGCATGAACACCCGAGGGCCTTTCGGAAGCTAAGTGGCCAAAGACAGAGGGTCTCCGGACGGCAGATCTAAGCCAAGAACAAGTCCTGCTGTCCTTAGAGTGGGTCCCAAGCCTCCCGTCCTGATTCTTAGGGTCTGACTCTTTGGGTTGTTACTGAGGCTGCTTTGGGGGTTCAGTGGTGCAGGGGCAGGATTCCCTCACCACCATCACAGCAGTCTCTCCACCAGGGGAGACGATGAGGCCCTTTGGAAAACACACATGGAAGAGCACGTAGGAGAGGGCTGGGGATAAGCGTAGGATGTGCCATTGGGCTCACTGGGGTGAGGGTGTCTGGGAGACCTCAGCAGGCACACACACAATAAAGGGGGTGGGGATAAGCGTAGGATGTGCCATTGGGCTCACTGGGGTGAGGGTGTCTGGGAGGCCTCAGCAGGCACACACACAATAAGGGGGGTGGGGATAAGCGTAGGATGTGCCATTGGGCTCACTGGGGTGAGGGTGTCTGGGAGACCTCAGCAGGCACACACACAATAAGGGGGGTGGGGATAAGCGTAGGATGTGCCATTGGGCTCATTGGGGTGAGGGTGTCTGGGAGACCTCAGCAGGCACACACACAATAAAGGGGGTGGGGATAAGCGTAGGATGTGCCATTGGGCTCACTGGGGTGAGGGTGTCTGGGAGGCCTCAGCAGGCACACACACAATAAGGGGGGTGGGGATAAGCGTAGGATGTGCCATTGGGCTCACTGGGGTGAGGGTGTCTGGGAGACCTCAGCAGGCACACACACAATAAGGGGGGTGGGGATAAGCGTAGGATGTGCCATTGGGCTCACTGGGGTGAGGGTGTCTGGGAGGCCTCAGCAGGCACACACACAATAAGGGGGGTGGGGATAAGCGTAGGATGTGCCATTGGGCTCACTGGGGTGAGGGTGTCTGGGAGACCTCAGCAGGCACACACACAATAAGGGGGGTGGGGATAAGCGTAGGATGTGCCATTGGGCTCACTGGGGTGAGGGTGTCTGGGGGGCCTCAGCAGGCACACACACAATAAGGGGGGTGGGGATAAGCGTAGGATGTGCCATTGGGCTCACTGGGGTGAGGGTGTCTGGGAGACCTCAGCAGGCACACACACAATAAGAGGGGTGGGGATAAGCGTAGGATGTGCCATTGGGCTCACTGGGGTGAGGGTGTCTGGGAGACCTCAGCAGGCACACACACAATAAGGGGGGTGGGGATAAGCGTAGGATGTGCCATTGGGCTCACTGGGGTGAGGGTGTCTGGGAGACCTCAGCAGGCACACACACAATAAGGGGGGTGGGGATAAGCGTAGGATGTGCCATTGGGCTCACTGGGGTGAGGGTGTCTGGGAGGCCTCAGCAGGCACACACACAATAAGAGGGGTGGGGATAAGCGTAGGATGTGCCATTGGGCTCACTGGGGTGAGGGTGTCTGGGAGGCCTCAGCAGGCACACACACAATAAGGGGGGTGGGGATAAGCGTAGGATGTGCCATTGGGCTCACTGGGGTGAGGGTGTCTGGGAGACCTCAGCAGGCACACACACAATAAGGGGGGTGGGGATAAGCGTAGGATGTGCCATTGGGCTCACTGGGGTGAGGGTGTCTGGGAGGCCTCAGCAGGCACACACACAATAAGGGGGGTGGGGATAAGCGTAGGATGTGCCATTGGGCTCACTGGGGTGAGGGTGTCTGGGAGGCCTCAGCAGGCACACACACAATAAGGGGGGTGGGGATAAGCGTAGGATGTGCCATTGGGCTCACTGGGGTGAGGGTGTCTGGGGGGCCTCAGCAGGCACACACACAATAAGGGGGGTGGGGATAAGCGTAGGATGTGCCATTGGGCTCACTGGGGTGAGGGTGTCTGGGAGACCTCAGCAGGCACACACACAATAAGAGGGGTGGGGATAAGCGTAGGATGTGCCATTGGGCTCACTGGGGTGAGGGTGTCTGGGAGACCTCAGCAGGCACACACACAATAAGGGGGGTGGGGATAAGCGTAGGATGTGCCATTGGGCTCACTGGGGTGAGGGTGTCTGGGAGGCCTCAGCAGGCACACACACAATAAGGGGGGTGGGGATAAGCGTAGGATGTGCCATTGGGCTCACTGGGGTGAGGGTGTCTGGGAGGCCTCAGCAGGCACACACACAATAAGGGGGGTGGGGATAAGCGTAGGATGTGCCATTGGGCTCACTGGGGTGAGGGTGTCTGGGAGACCTCAGCAGGCACACACACAATAAGGGGGGTGGGGATAAGCGTAGGATGTGCCATTGGGCTCACTGGGGTGAGGGTGTCTGGGGGGCCTCAGCAGGCACACACACAATAAGGGGGGTGGGGATAAGCGTAGGATGTGCCATTGGGCTCACTGGGGTGAGGGTGTCTGGGAGACCTCAGCAG
Source organism: Aotus nancymaae (assembly GCF_030222135.1). Classification (NCBI taxonomy): domain Eukaryota; kingdom Metazoa; phylum Chordata; class Mammalia; order Primates; family Aotidae; genus Aotus; species Aotus nancymaae. The sequence goes on along the minus strand of NW_026988432.1, from coordinate 565,031 downwards.
GCACACACACAATAAGGGGGGTGGGGATAAGCGTAGGATGTGCCATTGGGCTCACTGGGGTGAGGGTGTCTGGGAGACCTCAGCAGGCACACACACAATAAGGGGGGTGGGGATAAGCGTAGGATGTGCCATTGGGCTCACTGGGGTGAGGGTGTCTGGGAGACCTCAGCAGGCACACACACAATAAGGGGGGTGGGGATAAGCGTAGGATGTGCCATTGGGCTCACTGGGGTGAGGGTGTCTGGGAGGCCTCAGCAGGCACAGACACAATAAAGGGGGTGGGGATAAGCATAGGATGTGCCATTGGGCTCACTGGGGTGAGGGTGTCTGGGAGACCTCAGCAGGCACACACACAATAAGGGGGGTGGGGATAAGCGTAGGATGTGCCATTGGGCTCACTGGGGTGAGGGTGTCTGGGGGGCCTCAGCAGGCACACACACAATAAGGGGGGTGGGGATAAGCATAGGATGTGCCATTGGGCTCACTGGGGTGAGGGTGTCTGGGAGACCTCAGCAGGCACACACACAATAAGGGGGGTGGGGATAAGCGTAGGATGTGCCATTGGGCTCACTGGGGTGAGGGTGTCTGGGGGGCCTCAGCAGGCACACACACAATAAGGGGGGTGGGGGCCCGGGCCGAGGAAGAGACATGGAGCATCATCAGCAACTGGATGGGAGATAAACTCGTGTTCCAACATAGGGTGGTTCCAGAAGAGTGTGAAAAAGGAGGAACAAGAATGACACTATCTAGAAATGCCGTGTAAGGGCCAGGCAAGGTAGATGAGCCCGGGAATGGCATGGAGAAGGGCTAGACCAGGAGGGAGGGAAGAGGAGAGGAAGCCGAGGAAATGACAGTCTCAAGGACGAGGGGTGTATTAGTCAGTTCTCATGCTGCCACAGGACATACCTGAGACTGGGAAATTTATAAAGAAAAAGAGGTTTAATGGACTCACAGCTCCACGTGGCTGGAGAGGCCTCACGATCACGGCAGAAGGTGAAGCAGGAGCAAAGCCATGTCTTACATGGCAGCAAGCAAGAGAGCGTGTGCAGGGCCATCGGATCTTGTGAGATGTATGCACTATCACAAGAACAGCACAGGAAAGACCCACCCCCATGATTCAATCACCTTCCATCGGGTCCCTTCCACAACACATGGGGATTATGGGAGCTACAATTTAAGATGAGATTTGGGTGAGGAAACCATATCAAGCAGACACTTGATACATCCAGTGCTTTAGAGCTAAATGAAAGTAAACCACCAAAGAGCATCTTTTTGTTCTGGTCCTTGGAGGAAGCCTTTGATGACCACATTGAAACATTTCCCAAGGAGGTCTTGAAGCCACATTGTAGTGGGGAAGGATGGACCAGTGGGTGAGGAATTGGCTGTGGAAATGGATGGTGCTGGCCTCAGCATTGAGGGCAGAGCAGGTGGCCTGAGGCAGATGCAACCCCACTGGGAATTATGGCTGCCCTAGGTTCAGAAATGGACGTCACTCCCCAAAAACAATCTCGAGCCCAGTGCTATTTTAAATTTATCTATATTCACATTTTCAGTTCAGAAAATATAGAGAATGGTACCTTTGGAAAACCCTGCATTCTTCCATTTCATTTGGGTGTTATGTAGATTTGTTAGATGTAAATGAATTAAATTTAAATGATTATCTAAAACATAACCAAACCATAACCTCAGTAACTGAAATTGAAATAATGCCCTGACATTTTCCAAAACATCACCTCATTTTATTTTGAGTTAATTTTCTTAAATATGTCAAGCTAATTGAATGAGAGAAATATCACTGAAAGGAAGCCTTCCTTACATTTGAGCCTTTATTTTCCAAATATAAAATTCGTATATTTTATCAACAATTCATTAGCTGGGGACCCCCTCCAGGGATGGAAAGTCTAGCAAGGAAATTAATTCCTAAATGAGATGTTCCTGCAGAAACCTCTCCCACATGACACACAGAGCTATCTAGGAAAGACTCCCTCAAATATATGATACTACTCAAGGAATTCACCAAAAACGTGAATATTCATAAGGCAACTCTCAACAACAAGCAGCCAATCATCATTAGATCCTTTGGTTTTCATTATAATAAAATTAATCTTGATTAATTCATTCATTATTAATCTTGCATTCAAATGCAATTCCATAGAAACTGCATTGTGATTTAGCAATTAATTTACATCCCAAGATTGAGCAGCATTTCCTTGGTCCTCTGAGGCACAGCTCTCCCCTGCGTAGTGGAATCAAAGGCAGGCCCAGAAGATCCATTTATCTGAAATATTCCAGGAAAATAAAAGGAAATCTCTGAGCTATAAATGCTAAAGCCAGGGAACGTCTTTCCTGCCTCATGTTCTGAATCCGAAAAACAGAAACCCTGTCGCATCTGGTGTGTAGAAAAACACACACATATTTCAAATGTCCAAATAAAGTGCAACTCTGTAAGCAGTTTAGTTGAATTCTTAAAGTTTCTGATTTCTACTCATTGTCTAAATGAGCTTTCAAAGAAGTGTTTCTGTATGAAAATTCTGAATTAACAAATTGTGATTCCACAGATTTCATTCCTCTGTTCTTCAAAAAGTGGCCAAATATCATCATGCACCACATACGGACATTTCATGGACCACACATACGAGGGTGTCTCATAAGGTGAGAATACGATGTTTTCCCTGTACCTTTCCTATGTTGAGAGATGTTTAGATACACGAATGCTCATCATCGTGTGTCAATCGCCTACAGTATTCAGTACAGTCACATCCTGTGCGGGTTTGTAGCCCAGGAGGAATGGGCTATGCCATAAAGCTAGGGCTGCCGCACTGTGCCGCCTAGGTCTGTGTACCTGCACTCTACGAGTTCACACGACGACAAAATTGCCCAGCATGCACTTCTCAGGAGGTATCCCCATCACCACGTGATGTATGTCTGTATATAGAGTATTTGGTAAATACGTAGAGTTGGTTCCCATCACGGGATGGGAAATCCTAGAGCCAAACTCACCCAAACACCACATGTTCTCACTCACAAGTGGGTGTTGAGCAATGAGAACACGCGAACACAGGGAGGGAAACATCACACACTGAGGCCTGTCAGGAGGTGGGGGCTAGGGGAGGAATGGCGTGGGTGGGGGACTGGGGAGGGATAGCATTAGGAGAAATATCTAATGTAGGTGATGGGACGATGGATGCAGCAAACCACCAGCATGGCACACGTATACCTATGTAACAAACCTGTGTGATCTGCACACATGCCCCAGAACTTAAAGTATAATAAATAAAAAAAAGAGACACTTCATCACTGAATCAGCAGATGAGGTTATATAAAAACTAATTTTTATCCAACAAAGTTTCCCCAAACCTATCTTAATTTATATACATATAAATTATCTATAAATATATATAAATTATAATATTATGTGTTAATATATATTTATATATATAAATTAAGAAAGGTTTTGGGAAACTAAATAATAAAAAGTATATATATTTGCATATATATATAGTAGAATTAAGAAGCACTCCAATAATCAGGGGAACTTGATTGATTAACTGATAGCTTTGGTTTGTGAAAATGTCTGCACATCTGTACAACTAGGAAGGTTTTAATATTCGTCCCCACCTCCACGGGCAGGTTGGGGGACAGCATTAGAACCGTCTGTTGCTCTCCCTTTACTCTGTGCAGATTTACTAATGCATATATGCAGAAAGGTGCTGGCATACTGTATTCACTCTGTCCAAAAGATGAAGAAGGAAAAAACAAGTTTTCAAACACAACTTGGAAGCAATCCCCACACTGAGGATGTTTACACAGGGTTTCTTGATTGCACAGGAAACAAATGTTCCCATTTGATCTGATTAACCCTATTCCACCTATCTAAGGCTATTGTGAGAGAAACGAGAACTTTCATCCACCCGTGAAAGGCATAAACCAGAATTTCCAGTTGAAAAGGGAAGTAAACAACAGCTTCGGCTTCCAGGCTGGGAAGTGCTCTCAGAATGTCTGAGTTCCTGTTGACTGTGTGGACCTGGTTTTTCAAACTGCCCTTCAGGACCCTGCAAATCATCTCTTCCCAGCAACCTCGGTTTGCTTTCAGCGTGGTGCCGCTTCCCGGGTGGACAGGCGCTGTAACAGTTAACTACAAATGATGCACCTTTCAGCCAATCCCCCTCGGGCCAGCCCTGCAGGATGAACATGTCAGAGCTGCAGCCATTAACGCCCCTGAAGGACGCTAAGGTCAGTAGCATATTACAAAGAGAAATAGAAAAGGAACAAAATCGTCCTGACGTACATTTCCCTGAAATATCCAAGAAACTGAAGCAGGTGTCACCAGCACAGACCCCCGTTCCTGGGCCTGGGTATTCCTGCCACGGGACAGTGAGCCAGGCTCTGCTTTGAAGCACTGTCGGCATCTCCTTGGAGCGGTTTGTTGAGTATTTCTCCACAAACAGGCATTTACTGTGGCCGGGGTGGAAAGCATTTGCGTCTTAAAGCACACTTAAAATGACTCGGTGTTTATAAGCAGGTTGAATGGCTTATTTCTCCTTCTTTTCCTAAAAATGTTTCACTGTGTTGCCCTTCAAACGTTCTTGGAACCAACTTCAGCTATTTATTGGCATCTTTTGATTGCGACATCTGCCAATTTGATATAAAGAAATATGAAAGTATATTAAATCTTATATATGCACATATGCATATTTTGCGTATATATAATATATATGCATGTGGGAGTGCACGTGTGTGTGTGTGTGTGGAGACATGGAGGAGAGCCTTGGTTACACTGAAATCCACACTCAGAAGTGCAGTCTGATCTGAAAGTTTTAGCTCATCACCTCCTGAATCTCCAAGAATTGAAGGGAACAGCAAAGAGAAGCCGGAGCGCCGTCGGTGGGAGAAGGGACCTGGTGCCCAGGGCATTCTGTGGGCCGTGGCTCTGGCCTGCCAGCCACGTCCCTGTCCTGTGTGGATGGAGCTCCAGCCAGTCGGTGTGTAAGCTGCGCAGCGCCTGCGCCGTGTCTGACCGGAGAGAAATGGAGAAAGCACAGCTCCTTCATCCTGATGATCCCAGGGTCCCAGCATGGAAAGTGCTAGCACCCTGGGGATGGTGCTGAAGGCCCCTGGAGGACCCGAAGGGAGCAGACCCTGTGGCTATGTGGTGGCTGAGGGTTCCTGCTGAAGGGCCATCCAGGGAGGCTGGCATTTAAGGAAAGCTCGATTCCTTCCCTGCAAGCTGGCGGCGTCAGGACGTTGCCCTCCGGTGCCTCACGCCTTCCCCTTCTTACCTGCTAACCCCACAGGTCTCATTTTAGACAGAAATAATCACCCTGGAGATGAGGACACAATGTCATGAAGCTGGTGCTTTGTTCACTCTGTGAAGTGTCCATCAGTGACAAGAGCCATCTTGTCAGGGACTCTGGGTCGACCTGAGACGCTCTCTTCTCCTCCCTCTGATTTTTATTTTTTTTTCTCAGTGTTTCCTTGAGAAACCACCTTCATGTCCAGCGCTGCAGCTGCCCCTGTGGGGAGGACTCACACTAAGCCCAAAGCCCAGACCCCCTTACCACGTGGAACCCGTCGTCCAGCCGCAGACTCCGAGTCTCCACGCGGGGTGAAAGGGGCAGCACAGCTGCTCCTAAGGCCGGGCCTTGCCCTGCGGCCCTCGGTCTTCTCTGGACCCCATCTCAGGGACGGCACTCCCATCCGCCCGGGTGTCAGGCCCAGGAGTTAGGGGACACTGCAGTTGCCCAGTTTCAAGAAAGTCACAGGTGAAAGGAGGAAACTGATGAGTCCGAGGAGTGGGCGGGAACTCAGAGCACAGCCGCCACCCTTGCTGCCCTCTGCGACAGGTGGCCCTGCTGATTGCCGCCGCTTCCCAGGGAGCAAGGACCTGCCCCGAAACCCGCACGGGGAGCAAAGAGTCGTGAAAGGAGATTTTCAAGTCTGGGCAGTTAAGTGAAGCGTCTGAGAAGCAGGAAGAGGGACTGCAGCCGAATGATCCCACTGAACACCGAACGTGAGGACCACGCGGTAAGAGCGTATTTTCTCATAGAGTGATGACTCCATGCATTTTGGTTGTTCCAGTTTATTCTTAAGGCAATACTTTAAATTTCCCATTGACATGTCAAAATTATTTACGATATTCTGTTGTATATCTCGTTAATAACATATTCTGTGCAGTTGGCTTCAAAGCGGCCAGCAGTTCCGGACGGTTTTCTGAAAGTCTATTGACTTTTTCTGATTTTCAGCCTGCACGGTGCTTTGTGGGACGGGTGGAATGCGGGTTCCGGGGGAGGGATGGCCGAGCTCTGTGTGCCGCGCTCTGCTCGCTGGTGATGCTGGCGGTCCCCGCGCTTTGGTGATACCTGGAGTCCTCCCTTGATTTTTTCTTTTTTCTTTTGTTAGGTAATTTTACTTCTCAGTGAAACGTATTTTGAATATTTATTGCTTCTTTACATAGGAATCCGCCTCCTACCATGCTTCCTATTTCCTCAGAATGTAGATAAGTGAATCCTACGGCTTCAAAAGTCTTAATAACCGGTTCCTCAGCGGACGGTGGCTCTGCCCTGTGAGGCCTCTGTAAGGAGAACTGCACGCGGGCTGGAGCCGCGGACGTGGATTTGAAAGGAAACCTCGGTGTTCCAGTGTCCGCTGTTGACTGTTGTTTAGACGCCTCGTTTAATTTTGGTTGTAAAATGGTGATTTGTTTTTCTTATTAAAATGTGTTGCAAACTAATGTTAAACTTACAGAAGAGTTGGAAGCACACACCAGGAAACTGCTCTTCCCGGGACTTTTGCAAGTTTGCTGATGAAGCGATGCCCGGCCACTCCCTGACACCTTCACGGGCGTTTCCTGCAAATAAGGGCATTCTCCCACACAGCCACAGCTCCACCGTCAAATCAGCAAATTAACACTAGCACGCTCCTATGAGTGCATCTCAGATCCACTCAGGTTTGCCAGACACCTGCACCTTGTCCCCGCCAGCTAAGGGGTCCGGGCACAGCTACGCACTGGCCTTGGCTGGCCCTGCTGCTTGGGCTCTGATGTGGTGCCCATCCTCTGCCCATCACTGGTGCTCACGGCCCCAGTTCCTCGGAAGACGGCAGGCCCCTTAGTTTGTAGGATGCTCCGCAGCTTGGGATGGCCCATGTCTGCTGATGAGCAGACTGAGGTTGTGCATCTTTGGCAGAAATGTCACAAAGCAACGCCGTCTCCCACGGGGCGTCTCATCGGGGCGCAGGATGGTGATGTGTACTGAGACAATGTTCACTGTGTCCCTCGATCGAGGAGGCGTCTGTGGGACTTGGCCTCTGCAGTCACTCTTCCCCCTCCATAATTACTTGATATTTTGGGGGGAGGTGCTTTCAAACTATGTAAATATCCCACCCTTCATGAAATTTTCAATGTTCATTTATAGCACTATGAACTCATAGCTCATCGTTATTCAATGGGTTGTAATTTTCTCAGTTTTCCTTAGCTTGGGCCTGTGATATCAAAATACTTCTCAAAACCAAACTACTCAGAATTTTTTTTCAACCATACATTCAAGAAAGTTCCGGACTCTTTACTGTGCATTTATTTGACACTTTCCATTTTCTAAGTGTTGAATTCCAGAAAAGAAAAAAAAAAGAAAAAAGAAACAGTAAGAAGCTCGGTTTCCAAAAGAGGTCCCCATTCCCAACGGCAATAGAGTCAGGACGCTCATCTGCAGGGAGCGCGCTGGCCTCGCTGGCATGCACCGCAGCGGACTGTGGAGGGCACAGCTCAGGGCTAGGCTGGGAAGGCCCAGGGACAAGGCCGGAGCTGGGGCTGCTTGGAGGTGGTGAGGATTACAGAAGGGGGCGCCGGGGCCCGTGACACAGGCACCAGTGCTGCCCACATTGTGGACCGTGGCTCTCGGCCGTGGTCATGAGGGTGATGTTCAGGATAGGAGGCCACTTCTCCTCCTTCCTGAGGCTTCTCCCATGGGAAGAGAGTCTGGGTTCAGCCCCACAGCATGTCAGGGCCACCATCCCCAGCACAGAAGGTCTCAGGAAACGTCAGCGCTTCCTTCTAACCCACAGGGAAATTGCCAGATCCATGGGAAATGCCCTGATTTTCACTCAGATTCACCCCAGGAGGCGGAGCACACGCTTGGGGGTCACCGAGCTTCACTTCTCACTGCTCATTGGATGGAAGATAGTTCAGGACTACCTAAGCCTCAGTTTCCCTCTCTGCCAATGAAGACAACACTGAGATGCATCCCAAGAGTGAAGCAAGGCCCTGCGGCAAAGAGTTTGCAGCAGTGCTGGAGACAGGCCTTGTCATGGTCCTGCTGTGCGTCCACACCACGCCGGGTCCCCTTCCCAGAGGCCAGCCCTGGGCTTCACTGCCTGTCATGTCTCCCATGGGGCGTCGCAGGTGACCACAGTTACAGCTCTTTCCAGGAGACACCTTTGGCCATGGTTTACCTGCAGATTAATGCCTGGGAGCCCAAAACAAGGAAGGAGTAGAGACCAGTCCAAGGTCAAGATCAGCTCTGTCTTCCAGCCATGCCACGTGGCTGCTGGCCCAGTGCCTTCACACTATGCTGGGCCCAGAATGAAGTCAGGGCTTCCTGTGCAACTCTGGTGAGACATTGATTGCAGTCTAAGGTATGACATGATTGACAACAGGGTGGGAACCTTGAGGCATGTAACAGAAGGACCCAAAGTTGAGGATGAAATGCATTCCCTCCTTGGTGAGCGCTCACTGAGTAATGCTGTGCAGGAGAAACCTGACTTCAGCAGATCCTGACTCCAGCAGATCCCGGCTCCAGCAGATCCCAGCTCCAGCAGATCCCGGCTCCAGCAGATCCTGACTCCAGCAGATCCTGGCACGGATTCATTTCGTGCTGAGGCTCCGCCCTGGCTCGGGTCAGCCAAGGCTCTGTGACCTGCATTCCTTTCCATGCTGAGAGTCAGGTAGAAGGGCAACACATTCTCTTTCTTTTTTAATTGAACAACTTTATTATGTAAACGGTATCATCTTTCCAAAAATGGTATTATCTTTTCCATCATACCTCTTTCAAGACTACAGTGATTTTCTGTAAGTCTACTGCGGGGCGTGTTAGCACCTTTTAATCTCCCATATATGACCCTTAGTGCCTCTTCAGAGTCATTTCTCCTCTTAATCCCTGGCAACCACGAATCCACGTTGTGTCCCTACAGAGTGGCCATTTCTGGACATTTCACAAAAATGGGATTATAATATGTGACCTTTAGTATCTGGCTTCTCGGACTCAGCATTAAGTTTTCAAGGTTCATCAATGCTGTAACATGGTCAACACCTAATCCCTTTCATGGCCAGACAGTATTCTATTGTGCGGATATACCACATCCTGCTTACCCAGTCAGCTGACGACAGATGCTGTGAGGTTTTCCACCCAATACTTCTGGGTATTGTAATCAGGCTGCCATGACGATGCCTGGTCAAGTCCTTTGCGCGTAAGTGTTCATTTCGCTTGGACAGGACTGGAATTTCTGGGTCTTAGGATAAATGTATGTTTAGCTCATTTGGAACTGCCAAACTATTTTCCAAAGGGGTTATACCATGTTACACTCCCACCAGCAGTGTGTGGTGATTCCTGTTTCTCCACATCAGGACTGGAATTTAGTGCTGTCTGTCTTTTTTTGCTGTATGCATCATTGAGGCTAGAACATACCCTTTCTTGATCTCAGAGCTGACAGAAATCAAAAAAGGCACAGCAGAGGTAGTGACTGTCAGACTTGCTGTCCTCACATGGCATGCACCACACGGCATACAGACGCGTGCACACACATTGCATCTGATGCATGCACCACACAGCATACAGACACATGCACACGCATCGCATCTGATGCCTGCGCCACAAGGCATACAGACACGTGCACACACTGCGTCTGATGCATGCACCACACGGCATACAGACACGTGCACACACATAGCATCTGATGCATGCGCCACACGGCATACAGACACGTGCACACACATAGCATCTGATGCATGCACCACACGGCATACAGACATGTGCACACACCACATCTGATGCATGCACCACATGGCATACAGACGCGTGCACACACATCGCATCTGATGCATGCACCACACGGCATACAGACACGTGCACACACCGCATCTGATGTATGCGCCACACGGCATACAGACACGTGCACACACTGCATCTGATGCATGCACCACACGGAATACAGACGCGTGCACACACATCGCATCTGATGCATGCACCACACGGCATACAGACACGTGCACACACACAGCATCTGATGCATGCGCCACACGGCATACAGACACGTGCACACACATCGCATCTGATGCATGCACCACACAGCATACAGACAAATGCACACACCGCATCTGATGCATGCACCACACGGCATACAGACAGGTGCACACACACCGCATCTGATGCATGCACCACACGGCATACAGACACGTGCACACATACCGCATCTGATGCATGCGCCACACGGCATACAGACACGTGCACACACATAGCATCTGATGCATGCGCCACATGGCATACAGACACATGCACACACCACATCTGATGCATGCGCCACACGGCATACAGACACGTGCACACACACTGCATCTGATGCATGCACCACACGGCATACAGACACGTGCACACACTGCATCTGATGCATGTGCCACACGGCATGCAGACGTGTGCACACACACCGCATCTGATGCATGCGCCACACGGCATACAGACAGGTGCACACACATCACATCTGATGCATGCGCCACACGGCATACAGACATGTGCACACACATCGCATCTGATGCACGTCATACACACAGTTGCATACATATCACATCTGATACATGTGCCACATATTATACATACACACATTGCATTTCATACCTATAGATGTACATACACACATCACATTCCGTACACACATGTACATACACACATTGCAGTTCCTGCACGCATATGTTCATACACACATCACATTCATACCTGTGTGTTCACAGACATGTCACATTTCATACATGCATATGTACAATGCAGACATCACATTTCATAGTCTTGTATGTACACAAGCTCATCACAGTTCATACATGCACATGTACATATGCACATCACATGTGACACATGCACATATTCATACACGTCACCTTTCATGCATGCATATATGTGCATATAACCCTTCCCTGCAAACGTGCATACACACATTACATTTCATACACTCAGGTGGATACACATATCACAATCCATTGGCCAGTGTGGGGAGGGTAAGTGTCCGTCTTCCACAGATAGCACCATTGGTCACAGGGCAGTGTGCACATGGTGCTCCAACAGAGCAGACAGCAATTGTGTAAAACACTCAGGCCTATCGGAGCCCCCCATGGCGCTGTGGCCTGGTGCTGTGCCTCAGCTGGGCCTAAATCACCGAGTGCAGGGAGGTCCTGAGTGGAGAGTGGTGAACTGAAGCAGAAGGCTGATAGGACCGACGGTCAGCATTGGCAGCTGTGCGCCTGGAGCTGGCCTAGAGGACAGGGATTCGGTAACCGAGAATGTTCAGGCAACGTAAAATCCCATCCTCCTGTTCCGGGGAGCCCCCTGCATCTTGTTATTCCCAAATACCCTCACGCTAATAAAACCTATTTGATTTTGACTCAGAATGTCTAAAATTGTGGTCCTGTAATACTTCCTTTGCACGACAGACTCAGGTTTCCACGGTTTGTCCCCGTTGGGATCTTGGTGGCACTGACTTTGGCCTCAGGAGGCGGAGCGGCGTCCCCCTGCCCTGCCTGCATTTCTTCCTGATGTGCCTTCCTGGGCATTCAGATGGCACGGAACTCAGGTTCAGATTTTGTAAACCTCACCTGAAGGCAAGCAAAGCATAATTTTAAGAGTCTGTAAGCTACTATAAAGTAACTTTTCCTTGGGTACTGGAAAAAAAATATTATGCAAGTGCTCCAATATTTAACCAGGACAAACTATTCTTTAGTGCATATTTTATTCTCAAATAACTGTTCTCTCAGAAGGAAACAGACATTCTAGGCAGGCAGATGGGGGAAGCAAACAGACAGAATACAGGGAGAGAGGAGGAAAACTTTATTGAATTTAAATAACAGCAAAATCTTTCTCAAGGGCACCTACCACAATACATCTGGGCTCTCGGGAAAGCCACGGCTATTGACACCCCAGACGACAGAGGATCCATATGAAAAAAACTACTCCAATTATTGGCTGCCTTTGTAATTAGAAGCAGAAAGCATCAAACCATTTGTTCAGATTGATAGACAGGGAATGTATAATGCAAAGAGATATAAAGGTGACTGTCATATCCTGGGAGCCAGAGAACAGCAGATCAACAGCTCCTGAGGAATTCAGTTGCAAACATTCAATCGGTGCACTAAGACGTTGCTGCTTTCTGATTCATTATGAGAATTAATAGATTCACCCCTCAGAGCTTTGCTTCATGATACTAAATCTATTTATTTAATTTATAGGCACTGATAATGTGAGAAGGTTGTGCTGGTGTAATTTGATGCATATATTTGGTAACATTATTTCAATAATTTTTAATTTTCATATTGCTTATAGGGACTGCTGTAGATAAATACTGCCACTTTCTATCTTAGTTTTGTTTAACATAAATGCAAAACATGATCTAATTAAGGTTTATCAAATGCAAGCTTGTTTGTGTGACATTGTATCTGCCACGACACCCGTTAGCGGAGGAAGAGATTCTTGATGATCACTTAGATCTCGGGGATGACTGCTAAGCTTTTAAATGGAGGCCACGGCAGGAAATCAAGGGGCGTGTGCGGTTTTCGCTTTGAGTAAAAGGAAAAGCTCTTATAGACTGGTTGGGCAATAAGCCACTGGGTTTGACTCATTCTAGAGGCAATGTTGATTTAATGATGTTAATCCAGCAACACTTTAAAAAATGGTTTATTAGAGGGAGGGTGTGAAGCTTGCACCTGCCCAGGTGTGAAGGCAGCTTCAAGGTAGTGATGCAGGCAGCAGGCCCGGAAGCCAACGCTGCCCAAGGCTGGCTCTGAAACGCACCCTGAGAGGCTCAGTTCTGAGGGCAGCCTGCACCCACATGGAAACTATTTTACTTCATGACAGGCTCATGCGAACACACCCCTTTGTGAAAGAAATAAAGAATGGAGAGCCCCGAGCCTTCCAGGGACTGACAGGCACATTTGCTATGCTAAGCACCTCCCTCTTCCCTTCCCACCCCCTCCCCCGCTTCCTTCCTTCCTTCCTCCCCCCCTCCCCTCTGCCTTTCTTTCTTTGTTTCCTTCTTTCCTTCCTTCTTTCTTTCTCTTTTGGAGTCTCGCTCTGTCGCCCATGCTGGAGTGCAGTGGCACAATCTCAGCTCACTGAAACGTCTGCCTCCCAGGTTCAATTGATTCTCCTGCCTCAGCCTCTCGAATAGCTGGGATTACGTGCACCACCACACCCTGCTACGTTTTGTATTTTTTTAGTAGAGACGGGGTTTCACCATGTCTGGTCTCAAACTCCTGACCTCAAGTGATCCGCCCACCTTGGCCTCCCAAAGTGCTGGGATCACAGGTGTGAGCCACTGTGCCCAGCCTCCTTGTTTTCTTATTTTTCATAAGGGACTCAAATTCTATGGGTTGACTACCGTCCCACTCATTTGGAAGGCCACCGTGAATTCTGAGTACCTAAGGACTCACGATTCTGCCATGGACACAGTCGCCTTTCAGGTCACTGACACCACAGAGTATGCTGACCAAGGAGTCCCGTCCCTAAGGGACCTGGGGTGGCTCCTGATGTCTTCTCACATCCACTGAGAAGACCTGAGCTCCAAGCTTGTGTCTCCCCAGATCCTTACGTTAAATTCCACGCCCCCAGCAGGACAGTATTAGGAGGTGGCCTTTGGGAGGCACTGTCGTCGGGTTAAGGTGAGATCATGAGAGTGGACCCCATGTTGGGATTAGTGACCTGATAAGAAGAGAGGCCAGGGCCAGGAGTGGTGGCTCACGCCTGTAATCCCAGCACTTCGGGAGGCCGAAGTGGGCGGATCATGAGGTCAGGATATCGAGACCATCCTTGCCATGGTGAAACCTTGTCTCTACTAAAATACAAAAAGTTAGCAGGGCGTGGTGGCGTGTGCCTGTAGTCTCAGCTACTTAGGAGGCTGAGGCAGGGGAATCACTTGAATTTAGGAGATGGAGGTTGCAGTGAGCCGAGATCCTGACACTGCACTCCAGTCCGGCAAAAGAGAAAGATTCCCTCTCAAAAAAAAAAAAAAGAGAGAGAGAGGCCAGAGCTCGCTCTTCGTCTGCACTGAGCAAGGCGTCGTGAGGATGTAGGGAGGAAGTCGTGAGGACGTCTGGAGGAAGCCTCACCAGAACCCAACCGGCTGGGCTCCCTCTCAGGTTCCAGCCTCCAGGACAGTGAACAATCAATGCTGTGCAAGTCACTCAGCCTGTGGTATTCTGTTGCAGCAGCCTGGCTGAACGAGACACCCTCTGTTGCCTAAAAAGCTATTTCCAGACTCAGACCTATTCTGCATCTTGGACAATTTCTGCTGCAAACTCTCTGGGTCCCGTGCATGGCCCTTGTTTACCCTTAGCTCCACACAGCCCAGCCTCAAGTCCAGCCACCTCCAGACACGGAGACAGCACAGATCAAATCCTGACTGAATTCCCGCATGTCTGTTCTGGGAAGGGAGGAATGTGTTTGTCCTGGTCTCCATGGTAGATCCACAGCCTTGAAAACTGAATAGCATAAGAACTCAATAAATATACTTGAATAAACAAGGTCAGCTTTCAGGAACCAATGAAGAGAAACCCAGAAGGAGAAACCTCTTAGGCATCTGGGGCGCCTAAAATGCAGCTGGGCACCATGCAGCCTTCCCGGTCAGTCCGGGCTGCCCGCACCTCGATGGTTCCCTCTGCGCCTCCTGAGCTGTTTTGTGCGCTTCTCCCAGGCCCTCTGACCTCCGTGCGCACTCTCCACGTTCTGTAGTTCTCCTGCCTCTGGAACATTCTAGTATGTACCTTCTGCTCCCATGTCAGTACGTGGGCTCCAGGCAACCATCCCAGCCAGTGGGCTGCAGGGGACGCAGGTCAGCGGGGGCTAGAACGAGCTGCTGGAGGGGCGCTTCCGAGCCTGCTCCCTCTTTCTTGTTTATATGGAAATGCCACCTTTGAAATGCTGGGTACTCCTGAGTCCCCAGTAAGCCTGGGTCCACAAATGACCTCGATGAGCAGAGTCGGTAGTAGTGCAAAAAAGCAAAATGAATCTTCGCAGGTCTGAGGCACCGCCGGTCTGGGAACCTTGGTTCCCACTCCTTGCGTCGCCCGCACTGACAGCGAGGCTGTCGTCTCCTCCTCCTCCTTTAATTGTGTTTTAAATAAAGCTTTACTAATCCTATAGAACTAAAAAAAAAAACACAAAGCAGAAATTTCAAGATGCTTAAAAGATTGAGCCTTGTCTCATCTCATGTGCTGACCCCTCAGATTATTTAAACCCAAAGAGTACTCGGCACCGTGTGCGCCCAAACTGGGTTCTGGACTCAGCACCTAGATCTCCTGGTGACAACTTCTGTCCCGCTTTCTACTCACTCATTACAAACACGTTTGTTCTGGGTTCTGGACTCAGCACCTAGATCTCCTCCTGGGGACAACTTCTGTCCCGCTTTCTACTCACTCATTACAAACACGTTTGTTCAGAGTGTTTAGGAAGCATCAAACATGCAATGATAACTCTGGTTCTATCAGGAAGCTTGTAATTCAGCAGAATAGAAACATGTCTTCAAGATAGTAATGCTTATGCTCATTCTCAGAGAAAAAGCAGGAGCTCACAAAAAGGAAATAGAGAGGTAGCAGGTACCCATATTAACAGAAACCAGTATTTATTGGGAAAGCCTGGCTGACGATGTGCAATGATGGGCAAAGTGTAACCTTTAACTGGCCCACACCTGCTCCATTACCTGACCCACACCTGTTCCCCTTACCTGACCCACACCTGTTCCCCTTACCTGACCCACCCCTGCTCCCCTCGCGTGGCCCACCCCTGCTCCCCTCGCCTGACCCACACCTGCTCCCCTTACCTGACCCACACCTGTTCCCCTTACCTGACCTCCCCCCGCTCCCCTCGCCTGACCCACACCTGCTCCTCTTACCTGACCCACCCCTGCTCCCCTCGCCTGACCCACCCCTGCTCCTCTTACCTGGCCCACCCCTTCTCCCCTCGCCTGGCCCACACCTGTTCCCCTTACCTGGCCCACCCCTGCTCTTCTTGCCTGGCCCGCCCCTGCTCCCACTCTTGGAGTCGCGGAAGGATCAGAGGAGCCCTGAAAGGCCTCTTCTCCCTGAGGACGAGGCCTCCGCAACAGCTGTACCTCCCCAAAGAAGGAAGAGGTTTTGCTCGGTGCCAGGGACCATCTTAATTAGCAGATTGAAAATCTGCTTGCAACTTAAGGAGAGTTTAGAACATTTTATTACCTAAAAATCACCTGAAATCAAAATCTATGAAATCTGTCAGAGCTTCCTTCTAGAAACAGGAGAATAAAAATGCCCTGCTTCGCACACTGTGAAGGCACAATGTGATGCTACCCTGGGTTTCAGGTGACTCCTGACCCCACCTGACAGTCGGATTCTACCTGTGCTCTGTGAGGACTGATGTAGGTCTATCTCTGCGTGCTCTGCCCAGCAGGTAGAGCATGGCGAGTTGTACATGGATATCTGCTGATTTTTAATTTTCACATGAAAACTATTTCTGCTATTACCCTTGGGCAGTATTTGTAGATTTCAGGCATTTTTTTTAAAAATAAGTGGATAAGAGTTTCTCACCTCCAGTAACACACTGGCTCCGTGACTGCAGAGATGACGGCTTGCAACGCAGTATCGAGGCCTTATCTTGAAGTGTTTGGATTCAGACTTGGGTGTGCAGAAGGCCTAAGTCGCTGCCTACTGTCATAAAATGTGCTGCATAAAATCATAAACCAGCCCTGAGAGCAGCAGTGCCCGCGGCACACGGTCAAGGAGAGAGGGCGGCTGTGTATTTCAGACACTCTGCAGCCCAGTCTCTCCCCAGTTACCAATTGAGGATGATAAACAACCCACGTTTCCTGCACACAGAGGGCCTTAAATCCACGGGGCATATCAAGCCAAGTTCCATGGTGGGTGGAGTGTTACACACACACACACACACACACACAGCGCATATATACACACCACATGTAAACAGTATAATTGTGTATACACACACAAAATAGTGTATATCTATCTCCTATACACACATGTAGTATGTATATATATGTGTGTGTATAAACACACATAATTCATTATTTCTCTATGAAGACTAAGCCAATTTCCCAGCAGGCACCTTGTATCCAGCAAAATCACCATCAGTTGGATTTTTGCCTCCTTAAACCAAGCCCTACATCATTCTTCTTCTCCAACCAGTCAGGAACCTAAAGAAAGAATACAAATCACATTGCTATTTTGAAACGAAAATACTGTCTCAGTAACTGCAGCATGCTCCAGAACGCACGCCGCGGGTGCACGCGCACCCAGCACGCACTCCCCGTAGCAAATCTGGAGGATTTTTGCTCACACGAGTGTACTCTAGACAGCATGACAGGAATACACTGCCACTTCACTTAATGGATTTATCAAATACCTTATTTCATGCTTTCTGCTTTTGATTTATGAATTTTGATCCTGGAGACAAGGACCCTATGAGTATTGATTGTGGAAAATGTCAGACTCACAGAAGTTAATTTCACTCGTACATGTGGAAGTCTCTGATTCTCTGACAGCCCCGTCTACCAGGAATCAGCTGCCGGCTCGAGTGACATGGTGCTGTCACCACGGCAGCTGCCCCACCAGGCAGGCCTCAGACTCACCGCACCATGTATTGAAGTGACACACAAATATGTATCTGCACTTGGGTCCGTGGCGAGGTCGCGGTTGTGGGAAAGATGGAGAAGTCCGATGAGCCGGGAGATGGGGCAGGGTAGGGTCGTGCCAGCCAGCCAGGCAGGTAGGGTGCCATGCCCTCAGGCCTTCATGCTTTTGATTGCAATATGCCTGACAGGATAATGGAATGTCATCTTGCCAGCTCTAGAGCTGGTTAGGGACAGTTTATTTATTGATTGACTTCCTTTGTAAATTATCAATCTTTTTTATACTGCAGTCAATGAGTCATTACTTATGCAATAATATACTAATGTGGTGTCATGCAGCAGACACATCTTTAATCCAGTCTCCTGTGTCTAGGAGGTTGCATATCTAGGAATGAATGGTTTTCTGAGCTGTAGTCTTAAGACTGTAGACACAGGCTAAGCTGCAAGACAGGGACGTCTCGGCAACATTTCACAGGGCTTCATATGGTTCTTCTGATGCTCAGACATTGGTGAGAATGACTATATTGTGAAATAATAAGCATAGACATATTAGGTTAAAAAACAAAAAAAAAGCAAAGTAGAAATATGTGTAACAAACAGATTTTTCTGTTGCAAAGATGGCGAAGCTGCTGAAATCTCAATGGCACCATAACCTTTTAGTCAATAGCTTTTTATTCTTGGCCTAAAGTTTCTGCATCCAAAAGTTAAATATTAAAAACCTTGCTTAAAGCCCCAATAACACCAGCCCCCTATATCATACAACCCTTGAAGATGGGAACACTGACTTTTAATGAATATTAACTCCTTTTAAGACTCAGTTCTGCACTCTGAACACAGAAAATAATTGTCTTTTATTTTGTTTTTAATTGACACACAATGTGCTATGTACTATGGGGTACAATTTCAATCTATGAATGCATTATGTAATAACTGAATCAGGGTGCTCAGCATATCCATCATCTCATGCATTTATCATTTGTGGTGATAACACTGAAAATCTTCTAACTGTGTGGCAATATATGATATAATATTACATCCTCCTATGCTAGAATATAAGAACTAATTCCTCCTATCTAACTGTGACTTTGTACCTGTTAGCTCCTCCCCAGCCCCTGATAATCAGTATTCTACCTTCTACCTTCTTTAGCTTACAAATATGACTGAGAAAATGTGGTATTTGTCTTTCTGTGCCTGGTTTATTTCACTCAGCGTAATGTCCTCCAGGTTCATCCACATTGCTGCAAGTGACAGGATTCTTTTGAAGGCTGAAGAGTATTCCAAGGAGTATGTATCATAGTTTCTTTATCCACTTATCCACTGATGGACACGTAGCTTGGTTTCGTACCTCGGCTATTGTGAATTGTGCTGACATAAACATGGGAGTGCAGGTATCTCTTCAACATACCTGTTTAATTTCCTCTGGATATATACCCGGTAGTGGAATTGCTGGACCGTATGGTAAGTCCTATTTCTAATTTTTTAAAGAGCTTCCATACTGAGTTCCATACTGGCTTACATTCTCAACAACAGTGTATAAGATTTCTCCACATAGATGCCAGCATTTATTATTTTTTGTCTTTTTGATGATAGCTATTCTAGTTGAAATGAGGTGGTATCTCATTGTGGTTTTGATTTGCGTTGCCCTGATGATTAGTGATGTCGAACTTTTTGTTCCTATGTTTGTTGGCCTCTTGTGTGTCTTCCTTTGACAAACGTGTGTCCAGGTCTTTTCCTCATTTTTACCTTAAATCATTACTATTATATGCTATTGAGTTGTTTGAGCTCCTTATGTATTTTTAGTATTAACCTTTGTGAGATGCATAGTTTGCAAATGTTTTCTCCTGTTTGGTGGGTTACCTTTCACTTTTGATTGTCTTCTTTTCCGTGAAGAAGATTTTGTTTAATGCTAGTCTGTTTGTGTTTTTTGCTTTTATTGCCTGTAATTTTGCCTTAAAAAATATTTGCCTAGACCAATGTCATAAAGTATTTTCTCTAAGTTTTCTTCTTGTACTTTTATATTTCAAGCTCTTATGTTTGAGTTTTTATTCTACTTTGAATTGTTTTTAGTATATGATGAAATAAAAAGGTCTAGGATCATTATTTTGCACGTGGATATCCATTTTTCCCAGCACTATTTATTGAAGAGACTGTCCTTTCCCTAATATATGTTTGGTGCCTTTGTCAAAAAACAGTTTAGTTTATGTGTCTATTTTTATGCCACTACAATGATGTTTTGTGAGCCCAGAAGATATTAAAACTATTTAACAACCAAATTTGAAATGTATTCA
The DNA here is from genome assembly GCF_030222135.1 of Aotus nancymaae. Classification (NCBI taxonomy): domain Eukaryota; kingdom Metazoa; phylum Chordata; class Mammalia; order Primates; family Aotidae; genus Aotus; species Aotus nancymaae. Next base: position 544,881 of record NW_026988432.1, on the reverse strand, counting down.
ATGCTGTGATGAAATAATAAGGCAACATATTTATTTTTGTTCAGGAACACAAGGTTAAGCAACTTGAGAACCAAAGATGTAAACATTGCTGACATTTAATTTATTTACTTCATAAGTCGTATGTTCTCTGATAACTCTGAAATTCCTAGGCTATTTGTTCTTTTAAATACTTTTCTTGACTGTTTGCATACATATGAAAATGGGGAAAATATTAAATTTATGGAGATATTTCACATTATTACATGATGATGTAGTTTTCTCAAGAGGGAAAGTATTTTCAGTTGAAGCTAAAAATTAACCAATGAGCTGTGACATGCAGCTCCAGGTAAATGGACTCACCACCCCCGAAGTGCGCCAACCAACGTTTCCAGCGTCCTTCCGGTGGTCTTTCAGCTCTCTAGCAACCCTGGGGTGCCAGGCAGTGTTTGTTTGGATTTTAACATGAATATTATTTGCTATAGACCTGAAATGTAATAACAGTCTAATCATTGCTTGCCATTTCCATCGCTGTGTTATGTAAAGTGCTTCTTTTCAGGTGCTCCGTGTTTAGGATTTAGTCTCTATTCGGTTTGGGTTTCTTCTTGGGGCCCATCCTGTACTGTTGTCATGAACGTCAGTTGTTCTAGGGAGGGGCTCAAGTAGTGCAGACATAACACAGTTACCTCAGTATTTATAAAATGACACGGACCAGTGTCAGAATCGTTTATAAAAGTGTAAGCACCTTTTTCTGCATTATTTGCTAATAAATCTTTATTGACCTACAATAAACTGTGCATATTTGAAGTGTACAATGTGATAAATGTGAATCTTGTTACACACCTATGAGACAATGACTGCAATCATGACAATAAACGTCACCTCCCAGGGCTGGCTTGTGTATCTTCCCAAACGTTCCCGTCACGGCCGCCGCTCTCTCCCTCCCCACTCCCAGGTAATCACCAATCTCCTCATATCATTCTAGATTGGTTTGCATTTTTGTGGACTTAAATCAAGGGAATCATTGCCACAGCATACCCTCCCTCCCTCGCTTCCGCCCTCTTTCTTTCTTTCTTTCATTCTTTCTCTCTCTTTCTTTCCTTTCCTTCTCTCTTTTTTCTTTCCTCTTTCTTTCCTTCTCTTTCTTTCTTTCTTTCTTTCCTCCTGTCTTCTTAACTCAGCATACTTATTTCGAGGTCTATCCATGTTGCTGCATAGTCACTTCCTTTTTATTGTGGAATAGAATTTAATTTGCATGAACACACCACAATTTGCTTATTCGTCTTCTGTGAACATTTGGGTTGTTTCCAATTTTTAGCTATTAAAAAGTAGAGCTACCATGGAAATTCATGTTCATGTCTTTGTATAGACACACACTTTCTTTTCTCTTGGGTAAATACCTAGAAAAAAGCATGGCCGGATCACATGGTAGGTGTATGTTTACCTTTTACAGGCACTGCCACATGGCATCTTAAGTTGGATGCACCATTTACATTCCCACGAACAATGTTTGTATGTGAGTTCTACGTGCTCCTCCTCCTCCCCAAAACCCAGTGTGGTCAGACTTGCTGGTATGTAGAAAAGCAGTCACATATAGAAAAACAATTGTTTTGTGTGTGTGTTGATCTTGAATCTTACAACCCTGCTAAATTTATTTATTAGTTATAACAGCTCATTGTAGATTGCACTGGGCTTCCTGCATAGAAGATCATGTTGAATGCAAACGCCTAATCTGGATAACTTTCCTTTATTTTTCCTGTGTCACCGTACAAGTGAGAACCCTAGCACAATGTTGAAAACAGATAATGAGAGAACACATTCTTACCTGGTTCTGTTAGTCTTTCATGTTTAAGCATGATGTTAGTTAAAATTTTTCTGTAGATACCCTCTATCTGGTTAAAGGAATCTAGCCCTGGCTGGCTAAAAGTGTTTGTCAACAGTGGATGTCGGATTTGCCAAACGATTTTTTCTGCATTTATAAAGATAACGCTTGCTCTAATCTTTATTATTTCTTATCTTCTGCTTACTTTGTATTTAATTTGTCCTTCTTTTATCTATTTTATTAAGGCATAAGGCCATTCTTTTTTCTTTTCTTTTTTCCAATGTATGCCTGTAATGCTGTTCATTTCAGCCTACATGTAACTTCAGCAGCATCACATAATTTTAATATAATGCATTTTCTAGTTTCTGGTTTGCCTTTTGACTTTTGTCTTTGACCCAGTTTTTCGTTAGTTTGTTCTTTCAGTTACTGATTCTAAGTTAATTCTGCTCTTGCCAGAGAGACTAACTGGTGTTATTTGAGTCTTTTAAAGTATATTCAGGCTTTTTAGTGACTTGATATATAAGCTATCTTGATAAATGCTCTGTGTGCATTTGCAAAGAATATATATTCTGCTGTAGTTGGGTGAAATGCTGGATTAATATCATGAGGTCAAATTTGTCCAGTCAAATAGTATGAGTCCAGTATGATTTTCTGCTTAATAGGGTACCGAAGTCTCTTACTATAGTTGTTGATTTATCTATTTTTCCTTACGGTGCCACCAGTTTTGGCTTTACATATTTTGAAGCTATGTTATTAGATGCATAGATGTTTAGAATTGTTATGTCCTCCTGTCCAACTAGGGTTTTATCATTATGAAATGACTTAACTCTGTCAATATTCTTTTTACTGTAGTCTACTTTTATATTTGTATGCCCACAACAGCTTTCTTCTGATACATGTTAGCATGGTGTATCATTTTCCATCTTTTGGTTTTTAATCTATTTGTGCCTTTATATTTGCATTGTATGTGTGAGTGTGTGTGTGTGCACGTGTGTGTGTATGTTGTGGGCAGAATATCCAAGCTAACAATCTCTTTTTATTATAGCTTTTTCTATCCAATCTGACAGTCTCTGTCTTTTTACTATGTCATTTAGACCAATCACAGTTGATATGATTGTTGCTGTTGTTAGAGCTATCTCTCCGCTGGCTGTTTGTTCCCTATGTGACTAATTTGTCTCTGTTCTCCATCCACTTATTTTTCTGACTTTATGTGTATTAAATGAGCCTATTTTATGATTTTATTTGTCTTGACTTATGAGCTATAACTCTTTGCTATTGAAGGGGTTGCTTTAGGTTTTATAGTATATATATGCTATATATATATATATACACACTATAAAATATATATATACACATATATATGTGTGTGTGTGTATACATATATATATATATATATATATGTAATAGGCAGAATAATGGCCTCCCAAAGATGTTTGTGTAATAATCTCTGAAAGCTGTGCGTATAGCATGTGACATAACTAAGAGAATGGATGGAAGACAGCCACGAGCCAAGGAATGCAGGCAGCCTCTGGATGCTGAAAAGGGCAAGAAAACACCTTTTCCATGACAGTCGCTAACAGGAAACTCAGCCCTGCCAAGGCCTGGATTTTAGCCACATGAGATTTTTTTAGGCGTATGGCCCCCATAACTACTAGACGATAGATTTATGTTGCTGTCCATCACCGAAGTACTTCTGGTAATTTGTCATAGCAGCAATAAGAAACAAACACAGCATACACCCTTAATTTACCATTATCTTTAAATGTCATTATGTCATTTAACATAAGGACCTATGAGAGTTTACTTTCATTGCTCCTCTTCCAGACTGTGTGCTATTCTTGTCATAAGTTTAGTTTAACATTACATTGTCATTATTTTTTGTCTCAGCCAAATATTTTTCAAAGAGATTTAAATTAGAAAAAAAATTATAGATTTACCTATGTACACACGATTTCATGTGTCTTTCAATGTTGTTCTATGTAGACTCATATCTGAAATTTCTTATTACTATTTCTTAAAGTTCACTTATCCAGTGATGAATTTGGTTGACTTTCAGACGTCTGGAAAAAATCTTGATTTTTGCCTTCAGTTTTGAAAAATATTTTTGCTAGGCGGAGAACCTAGATTCAGTCTTACCCCAAAAAACTTTAAAGGTATTGCTTCTGCCGTAAAACTGTTCCTCTTATCTGTGTTCTTCTGTAACACATTTCTCTTTTAATATAATATATTACACTATAATGATATTTTTTACTTTAAGATTTCTCTCTCTATGAGTTTTAAGCAATTTTTTAATGCTGTGCCTTGTATTCCTCCTCCCTTTTTTATCTTGATTTTGCTGAGTTTCTTGGACCTGCAGGCATATTGTTCACCAAATCCTTGGAGGTTTTGGGGCATTTTGTAGTGCATGGAAAGGGTACCCGAGGGGGTCCCTCTGCAGACCTCCCAAAGTCTCCCTCTGTGCAGACCTCTCTTGTCTGGACCTCTGGCCATGAAATCCTGCCACCGTGGTCTCCCCAGGTGCTCAGCCCTACCTCCTCAGCTCAGGGAGGCCACCGAGCTCCCCACAGCCCCTCCCAAGGCCATGGCCTGTAAACTCTCTCGAGGCAGTGAACTGCAGAAAACGCAGGACTTACTTCATTAGTTTCCTATTTAATGGCAGTGATCAATGCATTTTACTGCCTGATGGCCAGTGCCTGGAAAGCCACAGTTTCACATATTTTGTCTGCTTTTTGGCTGTGCAGGCGGGAGGATAAATCTCGTCCCTGTCACCCCAGCTGAAGCAACCCTTCCTCCCTGTGTGCTCTGACCGCCGATTTCAACACATTCTCCAAGATTCACAACCGCTACTGCAGATGAAAGATGGGAGTAGGAATAAGGAAAGAAAAATATTTAATTTAAAAATAAGGAAAATGTTATAGATATTAGCAGAAGGTATTGCAAATAAATAATCTATTTCCTAGGAAAAGAAGAGTTGCATCATTTATAGCATTCACCGATAATAAACAAGAGCGTACACTAATCAAACTCTGACAAGTATCTAGTACATGTGAGGCTGGCTGCGTCGCAGAGCGTTCAGACACACCCCCTCCCCTCACGGGAGTTTGAAACGCCTCCTCCCCTTGCCGGGAGCTCGGACACGCCTCCTCCCCTTGCTGGGAGCTTGGACACACCTCCTCCCCCCGCCATCCCCTGCCCTGGGAGCCCAGAAGAAAAGCCCAGAAGAAAAGACCTAACTGATACCATTTTGTCCCATCCAGGACCCACTCCCTACCTACCATTTTGTCCTATCCAGGCCCCACTCCGTGCCTGCCATTTTATCTTCTCCAGGCCCCACCCCATGCCTGCCATTTTGTCTTCCTGCCTACTATTTTGTCCTATCTGGGCCCCACTCCCCTCCATTTTGTTCCATCCGGGTCCCACTCCCCGCCATTTTGTCCCACTCACCTTGGGTACAGCCAATCAAGCGCCTCCACTCCCTATAAAACCCCGTGCCTGAGAGGAGTCCGCGCGACTTGTCTGGCCCCTCCTGTTGGACCGCAGAACCTCACCCGGGAGCCTGAATAAATTCCCTTGCATTGGATTATTTTCGTGCTGGCCTCAGTTTCTTCATTTTATCCTCGGCGAGAACAGGCCTTACAGTACATTTATTAAAAGCTCCAGGTAATACATACCGATTTCTAAGTTTACTTTAAAACTTCCTTGCTTTCTCTAGGATTATGAGCAGCACGCTGAAATGTTCACTGTCTGCAACTGTGCCTGCTGTCTTTCATTTGGAGAACATGTTTTAATGAACATGACTGTGATACGTTAGATAAGCATGGGAAGCACTCCAGGAGAAGGGTGTGGGCACCAGTCCTGCTTGGCTTTGGAGCAGTCACGTGGCTTTGGCCAGGGTACTAGGCCAGGAGGGCCTCAGCCTCAGGCATAAATGGAGGTTTCTCTCAGTCAACTGCCATTGTCACAGCTCTCGGAAGATTTGGTAGATGCAGGCGTAGACTTGTGAACCAATTCTGGCCAATGAGCCACTAAAAGAAGATTGTTGGGAATGCTTTGTAAACTATTCCCTAGTTTGATGAAGAAGGCACATGGAAGCAATGGGTTATTTTGCCTCTGCATGGACTTGGGCCTTGACCACAGGGACACCTGGGGCCAGCCTAGGGCTGGGGAGAACTTGGCCACCAAGAGCGGCTTCTAAGCCACCGAATGAATTAACCCTGGCATCACTGACTCCAGCCGTCTCGCTGCATGAACGATCATTCGAGTCAGTGGAATCACTCGCTCTTGTTTTTTCTGTAACACGCCGGTCAGGATGCTGCAAGCTGGCTTAACAAAAGCGAAAGGCGATCCGCAGCAGCTGGCTTCCGTCTCTCCTCTGTGCCTCCACAGCCATGTTTTACGTTCACAAAGCAGAGACTCGTGTAAGGAGCCTGCACAGCGTGTCAATAACTGTGGACATCGGGTTTCCCCGTAATGCTTCGGCCTCAATCTCCTCACGTGGAAGCAAATACTTGGAAATAAACAAATGTGTGGACGTCAGGCCGCACCTTCATGCTTGGGCCTCGGTTTCTTCACGGGGACTGATCACACCAGAGTCTTGGAAGGAACCACTCAACGCTGTCAACCTTTTACAAGACGCAGAGCACAACATAAATGCTAAGTAATGGCATGAGCAACTCCATCTTGTTTAAAGCCACACTAGATGAATTGTCAAATGTAGGGGACATGAGGCTTGTTTTAATTTTAAAAAAATTTTTAGGTGTACTTCAATTTTCAAAAGGCCTTTTTGAGTGCCATTAAATTTTATAATTATAGCTGTCGACCTGCAATTACTAGCTGTGTTTTTTTCAGAAATGGTAAAGATAAGGAAGTTAAAGGAAATTCCATCAATTCTGAAATAAATTTAGGCTACACGGCTCTCCCATTTACTGTACCAAGTATTGTATAATTGACATGTATCTGTCTTACCAGTAAGGTATCACAAAGGGCTTTGCATAAACACTCACATTGCAAATGAATATGAAAGAAATACTTTCTGGGCATGGAACATCAGCCAGTTAAGAAAATCTCTTTTGGTTACACCTTAGTTATGGTTTCCACAAAGCCCTGAGTTCCAGAAATTCTCTTTCATGTAACCAAGTGATGGGAATCCCATTTTAAGCACTAGGATTCCAGGAACTGCAAAGCAAAGCTGTCAAATCTGTTGACTGGAGGGGACAGCAGTGGTGACCTCCACACCGCCCTGTCCTTCTCCCTGCTTTCTGTGGGGGTGGTCCTGGGAAGCTTCCCCGTCATCAGATCTAAGGCTCTCATCTATTCCAAACCATCCCACTTGCCACTGGCATCATTTAAACGTGTTCATCATACCCAGGTCTAAGTGACTCTCAAAATGTTTCCTAGGTGAGCGGGGAAAGTGGATCTCTCATGTTAGATGTAAACAAAGCCGGGACACCAGCCTGCAGCCACAACCATGTGCAGCTTGGACGTGCAGAGTCACCTTGGAGGGAGACAGGGTCAAGGTGGGCATGGTGGCAGGTGAAGCTGGCTGTCAGCCTGCCCTCCCCACAGTCTTCTTACTAACACATGCCAAGAAAGACTCTGTCTCCTGTGTTAGTTACTTTTGAAGGGCCTACTTTTTATTTTGGGGGTGATATTATGGCAGAATAGATTAGCATCTCAGAAACACAGAAGATTTTCAGTATTTTAAGAATAGCAATACAGAAATTAATCCATACAGGCAGAAGAGAACATAAAATCTTTGTAATGAGTATTCGGTACTTTGGAAACCACAATTCTATGCATACTAGACCACACCTAAGTTAAATGAAATCAAAATGTAACCTCGCGCTGCCTCTCCTCCACCTTCACTTCTGGAAAGCATTCCCGGCACTCACGGCCAGCCTGACCCCAGGCTTTGCGTGGGGCAGGTCTATGCAAACCTGCCCTAAAGTCCGAGGGAGCTGAGAGGCCAAAGAAGGAGACTGACACATCAACTTCCTTGGAAAGAAATGTTCATAGGGACTTACAAGCAGAAGCCACGTCACATAGCTGGGATATGTGTCCCCCATCAAATGCCATGTTGAAATGCAATCCCCATCACTGGAGGTGGGGCCTGGTGGGAGTGACTGGATCATGGGGGTGGATTTCTCGCGAATGTTTAGCCCCATCCCCTTGGTGCTGTCCCCAGGGTAGCAAGTGGGTTCTCTTGAGAGCTGGTGGTTTAAAAGTGTGTGGGACCTTCCCTCCCCCACCCCCCATTGCTCCTGCTTCCTCATCACTTTCCGCCATGATTGGAAGCCTCCTGAGGTCTCCCCAGAAGCAGATGCCACCATGCCTTCTGTACAGCTTGCAGAACTGTGAGCCAATCAAACCTCATTTCTTCTAAATTATCCAGTCTCAGATATTTCCTCATAGCATGCAAAGAACGGCCTCACGCACCATGTCTGTGTCTCTGGCAGCGGTGAGACCTCTGTGCTGTTACCCCAGACCCAGGGCTCATACACCATAGCGGGGGATGGTTCAGAAGGGATGAAGATGACAACCGAAGTGCAATACCATCAAGATTGTTGGACCAAAGGGCAGGATTTGTGATAAGTACATGCCCTGACACAAGGAACAATAGATAAACTGGAAATCCTGGAGGCCTTCTTGAAAGAGGGGCTAATGAGAAGCCAACATGGTGGATTCATGTCCAAGATGGAGCTCCTTTTGCTGACACGCCAGGCAAACCCCTGCCCCAAACTTGGGCGTCGTTCATGGTATCTCTCTTCCAGGAAGAGTTTCCTTGCTGGATTGCCACTAGCATTAGTTTCAATGTATTCAGAAGATATTTAAAGTAGTGGATGGATGGGCTCCTTCTATTTTATGCCTCAGTTCTGCTGTGCACATGTGGACCTTCTGCACCACGACGACTCTGCTGTCCCTCTGTCCTCCCGCCGTCCGCACCAGACTCTGAGCAGTCTGAGAGTAAGGAATCTGTTTGATTTCTTATCATCCTGAATAAGCATCATGCTTGACACATAATAGGTACTCAATAATTAACTGTGGAGTAATAAATAAATGAACAAATGCCCTAATGCATGAATGAGCACTTGGCTGATGGCAACAAAGAATGCAGAATGTTGATGGGACACACCTACTGTCGTCAATGTCATAATTTCCGAAATGCTGAGGATTCATGCTGTGACTTCACAGGAAAGAGCTTTAAGCGTAGTTGGAGTTTGCAAATCTTGGGCGCATGACCCAAAGGTAATTAGCTATGAGACTGCGCACTGATGTAGATTGGCAGGAGGTGTAAAAAGGTGTAGAAAAGCCAGAGATGCTCTCCTAGGTTCTGATGCCGACGGCGATGAGCTTCCCCAGAAAGGACTGAAACACCACGGGGCTTTCTCTGTGGCTCGAGGGTGGACAGTCTGCACCAGTCACAGCGCTTGCTGCTCCCTTTCGGTGTCCGGTCCCGTGTGTGGATTCCTCATTCGAAACAGCTGTTAGCTACCGTGGGTGTCACCGCTGTGTTTCCACAGTGCAGACTTTCCAGCTCAGACTGGGCCTGTGTGCTAAGCTCCTTCGTGAGATTGGAGCAACCTGAGACTTTCTTTACTTTTACGTCTCCCTGACCCACCTGATACCAAGTCTGCACTCAATAAATAATCGCTGAATAAAAAATAAGTGAACATATGCCAAAGCATCCACATTAACGTATTGGCTACTTTCTTTGCAGAAGCATTTATGTTTCATCAAATAATGGCTGAGAGTGCCTGGGATGACACCTGTGTTAACGACGCCCCGTGGAGACGCTGGAGCTGGTGTTAGCTCTGTATCCGCAGCAAAACACACCTAGAATCTATTAAATCTGCTGGGAATTTCCAAAATTCGTGTACACACTCAAAAGAGTTAAATCAAGGGAAACAAATCTATCTGTGAAGATATCTTCAAATTTTAAGTGGTTTTTAATGGTTATTGATCCACCACCTTTTAAATTACCTCAGAATTGTGTATCCTGATATTTAAAGAAATACATGGGTCTAGTCTATTTTTAGAAGCCTATTTGTCCAAATGAAACATTTAAAGCTGAATGTTAGGGAGGTTTTTGAATTGTAAGCAGTGACTTGTGGGCTAGCCTCGCCTTTTAATTATATTTAGCTACTTGCTGGTACTTCATCCACCTAATCATGTCTTTGAGCATTTGCTTACACAATAAAAGAAAATGGTCACAAAAACAAGGTAGCCCTCACTTTCGACACTTCTGTTTTCATGCAATGAAATTATGTGATCACAGGTAATTATGTCATTTATTATGTTGTATTATTTCTATGCACCTAAAAGATGGGAGGGAATATTTTATTCTGGGAAGGGGAACAGGAGATAAGGCAGAAACTAAGCAATGTGGGTGACCAGTAGTGAAAACGTAATTACTGCAGGGAGAAAAATGATCTCTGGCTTATTCTCTTGGTGCGGGAAATGGCTCCAACTGGCCATGGCATGAAACACTGACTATTCAGCCACGAATTTTCCTGGTTTTCAGGAGGCATAATTTTTGATATCTAAAGTAAATACGGTTTGTGATTTCCTCAGAATCTACTCAGTGACCATAAAAGTCTTCCCTTTAGCCCAGCGTTGGTAAACCATGATCTCTGGGCCGTAGCCCGCCACTGCCGTGAGAATAAAGTTTTATTGGAACACAGTCAGGTGCTTTCATTACATAGCCTGGAGCTGCCTCTGCGCCGCGGTGACAGAGTCGAGTATTTAAGACAGGCCATGTGAGCTGCGAAGCCTAACACATTAGCTACTCAGCTCTTTATAGAAAGTTTGTTAGCCCCAACCTTAGACAATAAGGTTCATCAACAGGATTGGTGTCTTCATGAACCAGGAAAGGGCCAAGAAAAAAAATCACATGAATATGCCACCGGGCAAGGGAGAGGAGGGTCAGATAAGAGCTCAATGTGTGCCATCATGGTGATCTTTGAGCACTAGCAAAGCTTCCAGGCACTGTCCCAGATGCTTTACAAGTGGTGTCTGGTGTTACTTTTTCACAGCACAGCCCTATTTGCTGGCACATACAATCATTGTGCCCATTCCAAAGTGCGTCCTGCCCAAGGTGACCCACAGAGTGAGAGGCAGCGCCAAGCGGACCCCAGGGCCCCTTCCAATCCCATGTCTCTGTGTGTGGGTAAAGCCTGGGGCAGGAACCAATGCTGTTCTCTCTCCCAGGACCACCCTGATGGACCCTCTGTGGATGTGCAGGGAGCCAGGAGGACATGGGGCCTATGGGATTTGCTGCATAGAACAAGGTGGACTGCGGGGCAGAAATCCTCCTTTCAGACTCTCTGGAAGGGATTTATTTCCCGGCTGTCTTAGTTGGCTCATGCTGCCAAAGCAAAGTACCAGAGCCTGGGCAGCTTAAATAATGAAAATTTATTTCTTATGATTCTGGAGGCTGAAGAAGTCCAAGATCAAGGTGCTGGCAGATTTGGTGCCTGGCGAGGACCTCCTGGTTTGCAGACACAGCCTTCCTGCTGTGAGCTCGTAGAAAGAGAGCTCTGGCGTCTCTTCTTATAAAGATGTGAGGTCCATAGGATGAGAGCCCAGCCCTTATGACCTCGTTTAAACTTCTTCACTTCCCCAATGGCCCCATCTCCACACACATCCACAGGAGCGTAGGGGAAGTACACCACTCACCCCACAACAGACAATTTGAATAGGAGACACTCCCTGAGCTGGACTGGGAGAGGCTTGGTGGGTCAGATCACCTCGAAGCTGGATGCCGAGCAAGTGCATGCACAGGCGTTTATGGAATGCCTACGGCATGCCTTCCACTGCATTCTGGAAGAAAAGGGTCTGTTTCTTGGAGGCTTAGAGCTTGCTGCAAACACAGCGGGTGGAGTGGTACCATCGCTCCCTGCATCCTCTAAGATTAAAATTGAGTCCTATTAAACTGGCTAGTGAGTAGAAGTGAAAATTGAATTTTGGTAGCATTAAACTAGAAGTGAAAATTGAATTTTGGTAGCATTAAACAATCAACCACGTTGCAAGGTGAAAGGCAGCGGTTCGGGCTGCGGGTTTGAGGACTGTGAAGTTGTAGGGCCTCGGGCCCAGGCCGGACCACAGCCAAGGTCTTCCTGACGCAGCAGCTGGGTCCCGTGGAAATCACCGGGGAAACGGAACTGGCGATGCTCAGGAGTCTCTGACCCATGTGGCCCCACAAACGCTTCCTCTTCCCGGGAGGAGGCTCGCGGGCCCCAGGTGGGGAGCAGGCCCCTCTGCATTTGCGGGTGTCTTCCGAGTCGCCTCCACGTGCTCTGGCTTCTCCAGACCCTGAGACCTCAGGTTAATTCACTTCCTCCGTGTGGTCCTGCAGTTTCACCTCTTCACCCGGGCTGCCCACCTGCGATTCCTTTCCTGGCTCTCCCCCGAGGATGAACAGGGACCCTCTTCCTGTTCTGGCACACACAGCGACGGGAACGGGTCCCTGGATAGGGCCTGTGGTGGGGAGCACTGAACCGTCTCCCCCACGCCAGGCTCAAACCTGGCCACTGACCGCAACCTGTGCCCCACCCAGAAAGTGAGAACCTAGAGCTGTGTTCTCCCTGGGCCGACACCCCACCTCCCTCCCGTTAGAACAGAGGGGAAGGTGAGAGGTGGCTCGAAGCTGGGCTTACGGCTCTCTCCTCCCGCAGGCCTGAATCTCGGTGGTGCTGGGCCCGGGGCAGCAGCACCTGCCTTCCCAGCCTTGGCCTCCCAGCTGCTGGGATGCTGGCCTGGAGGGGAGAGGATGGGAAAGACGGAGAGACACCAGCACTTTAACCCCTGGACCAGGCCTCCAAGCGGACCCTATCACCTTGGGCTCACCCACAAGAAGCTAACGTTCAGGGATAGGACGAGATGTGAGCGGAGCTGTTTGCTGCGGAAACATCAATTAAATATTGACCCCATGAATCCCGCCTTCTCTGGGTTGGTCACCCAGGGACGGATCCCCGCCAATGGGCAGGGACCTGACCCCACGTGGACGTGCCCTGGTGCCCCCTGAGCTCCACCCCCTGCTAAGCCACCTTCCTCCCCATGCCCAGAGTGGGCTGCACGCAACTGTCCCATAGCTCTAGTATCTGTTTCTGCCATGTGATGACCCGCCTTCGTTCCCTCAACTGTCCGTGCCCACTTCCACATCAGAGGCATCTCCCCCATGTGCCTGCACCCCTCTGTGGGGCACCCCCTCTATGGGGTCCTCATCTTTTCCTGCCTCCTGCTCTCTGCCAGGACAGCCTGGGAGTTGCAGGGAGAGGGCTGGCCCTGCAGCATGGAAAGGGTGGGCCAGGTGCCACGAGCCTCCGGGCCTCCGGGAAGGGCATGTGCGGGACTGGAATGCAGACGGCCATGGCCTGGACTCTACCGGAAACATATCGGGGCTCCCAGCAGGCCACAGCCTTGGCGTCATCCTCAAAGAGCCATGTGGCAAAGGCGGTGAGAGGCGCACAGTTCCCGTTGTGCCCAGAGATGGCCCACAGCACAGGGATGGCAGGCAGTCCCAGGGAAGGCGGTGGGGTTTGCTGAGCATGGAGAGTGGTGGGGTGCTGGGCTTTGTGTGGGAGAAACATTGTCATCACCTGTGAGGACCAGACCTGTGTCCCAGCCCAGCCTCCCCACCTGACCCCAGCAGGGGCAGAGGGCATTTCCTGTGGGTCCAGGGGCTGCGAGGAAAACAGCAGGAAGACAGAGGAAGCGGGAGCGCGTGGGCTGGCGTTGTGGCCCAGACTGAGTGGCCTCTCCAGAACACAGACATCAGGGTCTAACTCAGACCTGCCAAGTGCAGGAAACCCACAGGCCAGCTGTGTTCCCCGTGGGGATTCATGCACTGCAGGCTGGAAAGCACACTCCCCGGGACGGTCCCGGGACAGTCACAGGACCGCGCTCTGGAAGGACGCAGGGTGGTCCGCCCATCTTTGTTTGGACTCTTCCCTCATCGACACCCCTGAGGCAGAGTGTGGTTGAATAAAGGCATCGCACACACAGCACTGGGAGAGTCTGTCTTCACCCTGACCCCCAGGTGTCCAGCTAAGAGCACATGGTTTCCAGACTCTAGTTTCCCACCCTCACCCATGTGGGCAGGCTGCCTGCAGGCTCCCCGTCATCTGAGGGTAAACCTACTTGGGAGCAGCCCCTGTGGAGGTGTGCCAGGGTCCCGATTTAACCCTCCAGCTGCCTGGGCACTGTTTCTGTGTGGTCTTCATCCTTTTTAAGTCAGCCTCAGCAGGATGAAGGTGAGGGCCAGCTCTTCCAGCATACGGGCGGCCAGCCCAGCCCAAACCCTGCCTCCCCACACTGAATTCTGGTCATGTTCACTCACTGATTGTTAGATTGATTTAAAAAGTAATACCACACTTGTGACTATTGTAATTATTCTTCTTGTATAGAGTGAAGGCAAAAACCTGTTAGAAACTAACTTAGGAGAACCAGCATTCACTATTGTGAGGGTCTCCAAATGATTTGTGAAGAAAATGTTTTGCTGTTATCAAAGAGATAAGCATTGGGTAGGAATAATTATACTTTAAAAACTCTCAGATTGGCAACATTCATAAAAAGGTCCCCAGAGAATGTTTTCCAGATGTAGAAATTGGAAATCTAAAAACACAATTCGTCAAGTGTTTTCATGGATTAAAAAATGCACAAGTAATCAGAAAATAACACCAGGCATCAGGTCTAGGTGTGTGAAGTGAGAGCAGAGGTTGGTGTATGCATTCGTGTGCTTGTGAATGTGAGTGTGCCTGTGTCTGCTTGTGCGTGCATGTGAGTGTGAGTGTGTCTGCATGAGTACATGTGTGTGCACGTGTGTGTGTATATGTGTGCAGATGCCTGTGAATGTGAAAGTGTGTGTGCATGTGTGTGCATGTATGTGTGCCTGTGTGTGAGTGCACATGTGTGTGCATGTGTCTGTGTGTTGGTGCCTGTGTATGTTTGCACATATGCGTGTTTGTGCATGTGTGTGCATATTTGTGCATGTGCATGTGTGTGTGAGTGCACACGTGCATGTGTGTGCACATGTCTGTGTGTGTTTGTGCATGTGTGTGCATGTTTGTGCATGTGCATGTGTGTGTGTGCCTGTGAGTGTGTTTGTACATGTGTGTGCATGTGTCTGTGTGTATTTGCATGTATGTGTGCCTGTGTTTGCACATGTGCATGTGTGTGCCTGTGTGTTGGTGCATGTGCATGTGTGTGCATGTTTGTGCGTGTGCATGTGTGTGTCTGAGTGCACATGTGCGTGTGTGTGCTCGTGTGTTGGTGCATGTGCATGTGTATGCATGTGTGTGTGTCTGTGTGTTTGTACACGTGTGTGCATGTGTCTGTGTGTGTTTGCATGTATGTGTGCCTGTGTGTTTGCACATGTGCATGTGTGTGCCTGTGTGTTGGTGCATGTGCATGTGTGTGCATGTGTCTGTGTGTGTGCCTGTGAGTGTTTGTACATGTGTGTGCATATGTCTGTGTGTGTTTGCATGTGTGTGCCTGTGTGTTTGCACATGTGCGTGTGTGCCTGTGTGCTTGTGCATGTACAAGCATGTTCATCTGCCTGTGAGTGTATGTTTGGATGTATGTTCATGTGCCTATGTGTGTTAGCATGTGTGTGTGCATGTGTCTGTTTGCACATGTGTGCATGTGTCTGCGCATGTGCATATGCGTGTGTCTATGTGTGCACATGTGCATGTGTGTGCATGTCTGTGTGTGAGCCTGTGTGTTTGTACATGTGTGTGTGCCTGAGTGTGTTTGTGCATGTGCATGCATGTTCATGTGCCTGTGTTTGGATGTATGTGCGTGTGCCTGTGAGTGTGTGTGAGCATGTGTGTGTGCATGTGTCTGTGTATGTTTGCACATGTGTGCATATGTGCCCCTGTGTCTGTGTCTGGGCATGTGCATATGAGTGCTGTGTCTGAGTGTGCACGTGTGCATGTGTCTGTGTTTGCATGTGTGCATGTGTATGCATGTGTCTGTGAGTGTGCAGGGACACGTGTGTGTGCACATGCACACAGACACGTGGCACGTTCACACACACAACCCAGCTGCTTAGCCTTTGTGCCTGCGGGTCTATCCAGGTCTCTCTTTTGCTTTCTTTGGCTGTTTTACGGTAAAAGGCCCAAACACCTTGATTTGCTGACCGCACCAGATACGGAGGGTACGCAGACACGCGGGCACGGCCTCGCTCCTCCTGCAGCCTCCGACAGCTTGCGGGGTGGGCACGGTTAACAAGCCCTACAGCTGGCGGATCTGCGCAGACATAATTGCACACGAATGGCAGGGGAGCCGGGGAACCAGGAAGAAATAAAACAGATAACAAGCAAAGGGAAGAGTCACACTGTAAACCAGCCTTCCCTCTGCAGAGCGAGCCTTGTGGCTGGAGGCGCTGTCTGTGTGCAGCTTGACTCCTAATCCAGATCGCAAACAGCTTCCAGATGCTTCCATCCACAACCTACTCGGGGATTCCTGCCCTTCACAGATGCCTCTCCAGGAGGGGGGTCTGTCTATAAGTAAAATGGGGTGGGTTTTACTAATCATTCATTTCCAGTCTCCCTGACGGGGACTTTTATTAATAAACTCGTTTCATCTGTCTCTTTGGTGAGGAAGAATTTATCCGCTTAGCCATCTTAGCCATGGGAAAGGAGGAGGAGGGCTGGGTGGCTGTCGTCGTGCACGTGGGTCTGCCTTTGTACACACTCACTCTGGACATGATGGAGACGACCAGACCACCAGCTCTCAGAGGCTCCATTGGAGCTTGGGCAGTGGCGGGGGGACCAGCCGCTCACTGGCACCGAGGCCCACAGATGCCCTGTCCCCTCCCGGCTGCAGCAACCCTGTGCAGCCCCAGCACTGCAAACTGGCAGAGTTGGGGGCACGGGTTGGTGGGATTGAGGTGACTCTGGAGCCTCACCCTCCCCAGCCAGGCCCACACAAACTTGCCTGCAACTGAGGCTCTCTGCTTAGTTGAGAGACACCAAGAAACCCTTCTTACATCATAATGATGGCTTGGAATTGGGGAAGACATGGCTTCCTTTCTCTTTCTTCCTGTTCCAGCTTCCTGTTTATTTCCTCATGCTGTTCTCATCTGTGTCTGTGAAATGACAGCTTTTAGAACTGGGAGAGAAAATAACAGTGCTGATTAATTCATTCCATGCACGGGTCAGCCTCCTTGGTTGTTCCACTGACCATTCCCCAGTCCTCAGCAGGCACAGGAATGATTGCTGTCCATTTACCCATTTTCTTTTCATTCCTGCCTTCACGTGTTCTTGTGTCACATTGAATGACTTCACTCTTGTAGATGATGTGTTTCTTAAGGGTGGAGCTCATGCCCAGAGCACAGTATCTAAAATTGGTATTTTCTGGATAATTTTACTTGACAACGCTGGGACTCCAAAAGGTTAATTGGCCTGCCTCAGACCCCAGAGCAAGGAAGTGAGGGTGAGAGCAGAGAAGCTCAGGTCTCCCCTCTCAGTGTCTGGATTGGGGTCCCCACTCTACCCCAAGCTTCCAGACTCCATGCCCAGATCTTGGCATCTTTGCTGCTTTGTTAAAGATTAAAGCTGTGATTAACAGTAGAAAAGAAGACCATGTTTTAAACTATCTTACTGCTGTAGTGTGTCTCTGAGTTATCTGTTGTTCAACTGTGCTGTGTTGAACAGTGTCCCCCAATATCCATGCCCACCCACAACCTCACAATGTGACTGTATGTGCAAACAGGGTCTTTACAAGTGTAATCAGGTTAATATGACACCACAGGGAATTTGGTTGGGCCCTAGTCCAGTGACTACTGTCCTTTTAAGAAGAGGGAAATTTGGACACAGACACAGAAAAGAAACAGCCTTGCAAAGACCTGGAGTCCAACACAGGAAGGAGCCTTGTGAAGAGGGAGGCGGAGCACACGCTTCTGTCCACAAGTCCAGGACTGCTGGAGCCCCTGAAGCTGGAGGGGAAGGGGAAGGACCTTCCCCTGGGGCCTTCAGAAGGAACCCCAGAAGCTGGAGGGGTCAGGGGGGACCTTCCCTTGTGGCCTTCAGTGGGAGCCGAGCCCGGTCGATACCTTGATCACTAGCTTCTAGTCTTAAAACTCTGTGTTAGTCTGTTCTTGCACCACTGTAAAGAAATTCTGAAGACTGGGTAATTTATAAAGAAGAGAGGTTGAACTGATTCACAGTCCTGCAGGCCATACAGGAAGCAGAGTGCTGGCATCTGCTTGGCTTCTAGGGAGGCCTCAGGAAGTTGCAATCACTGTGGAAGTCAGAGGGAGAGCAGATGTCACATGGCCGGAGCAGGAGCAAGAGGGCAGAGGGGCCACACGTTTAAACAGCCAGGTCTCCTGGGAACGGGGCCACACACGATTAAACAGCCAGATCTCCAGGGAATGGGGCCACACACGATTAAACAGCCAGGTCTCTCGGGAACGGGGCCACACACGATTAAACAACCAGATCTCCCGGGAACGGGGCCACACACGATTAAAAAGCCAGGTCTCCCGGGAACTCACTCAGGATCCCCAGGACAGCACCAGGGGGTGGTGCAAAGCCCTTCGTGAGAAATCTACCCCTGTGGGCCAGGGCCAGTCACCTCCCACCAGACCCCACCTCCAGACCAAGGATCACAATTCAACAAGAGACTGGGGCGGGGACAGACCTGCAGACCATGTCCCACTGTGAGAGACCTTTGAGCCGCTCATTTCATGGCAATTTGTTGTAGCAGCCGTGGGAATCTGATACACCCATTAAATCATCACACATGCCAAAGTTCACGTACGAGGCCATTTTCCACTGTCAGGATCACCGTGGTTTCTTCTTTACACGGCAAACTTATCCTAAAGTTGTGCTCTCAATTCAAACAGGAACTCAGGAAAGTCAAGGCTGCCTGGAGAGTGGAATAAAATATTTATGTCTAGTCAGCGAGGTCAATGCGGACAGAAATAGAGTGGCTTCAGCAAGGCTGGAGAATCCGGGTTACCTCTTGGGACAGAACAGGGCACGTGTATGTCCTGGCATTTCAGCTAGAGCCAGTGGCTGTCCCAAATTCCCATTGCTAATGTCAGCAGGCATAGGTTAGTTGTGTGTACAACAGTATTGACCGAACTGTGTATGCCACAGTCTATGGGTAGCATTAGACGTGGCTTTTCAGGACACACACGATCCCTTTCTCCTGATGGTTGATTCTGGAAAACTTATGTTTAGGTTTTTTGCCTTGGATCACAGGAAATTCTGAACTAAAGCTGACCCTTCGTAGGGATGATTACATTGTCTTCCAGATAAGTTTAATTTTTTGCTTTTTGTGGTCTCTGCAATCCGTTCATTTTTCTTATTAAACATGTGATAACCTTTAGTAACTCAGTAAAACCCTGTGGGGAGGAAGTGGTTTGCAGACACAGATTCCAGCAGTTGCATGAACATATGCATGAAAGCAGAGATTAAAAGCCGGCACCTGTGAATTCCAAAAAGCTGTCAGACTCAAGGCTTGGTGTGGGAGCAGGTGTCCTGGCTGGTGCATGGGACAGAGGAAGAGTGAGATGGGAGGACGGATGAGCAGAAAAGGCTGGACACAGTCACGGCCAGAATCTCCCACGAGCAAAGGTAGAGAGCATGAGTGTGCACGCCCAGGCGGAGTCGGGAGCACGCTGTCTCGGCTGCGGCAGAGGGCTTGCGTGTGACAGGTGGAGAGTGTGGGTGTGCACGCCCAGGCAGAGTCGAGAGCACGCTGTCTCGGCTGCAGCAGAGGGCTTGCGTGTGAGAGGTGGAGAGCGTGGGTGTGCACGCCCAGGCGGAGTCGGGAGCACACTGTCTCGGCTGCAGCAGAGGGCTTGCGTGTGACAGGTGGAGAGTGTGGGTGTGCACGCCCAGGCGGAGTCGGGAGCACGCTGTCTCGGCTGCGGCCGAGGGCTTGCGTGTGAGAGGTGGAGAGTGTGGGTGTGCACGCCCAGGCGGAGTCGGGAGCACGCTGTCTCGGCTGCGGCAGAGGGCTTGCGTGTGACAGGTGGAGAGTGTGGGTGTGCACGCCCAGGCGGAGTCGGGAGCACGCTGTCTCGGCTGCGGCAGAGGGCTTGCGTGTGAGAGGTGGAGAGCGTGAGTGTGCACGCCCAGGCGGAGTCGGGAGCACGCTGTCTCGGCTGCGGCAGAGGGCTTGCGTGTGAGAGGTGGAGAGTGTGGGTGTGCACGCCCAGGCAGAGTCGGGAGCACGCTGTCTCGGCTGCGGCAGAGGGCTTGCGTGTGAGAGGTGGAGAGTGTGGGTGTGCACGCCCAGGCGGAGTCGGGAGCACGCTGTCTCGGCTGCGGCCGAGGGCTTGCGTGTGACAGGTGGAGAGTGTGGGTGTGCACGCCCAGGCGGAGTCGGGAGCACGCTGTCTCGGCTGCGGCAGAGGGCTTGCGTGTGAGAGGTGGAGAGTGTGGGTGTGCACGCCCAGGCAGAGTCGGGAGCACGCTGTCTCGGCTGCGGCAGAGGGCTTGCGTGTGACAGGTGGAGGGCGGCTTGACAGGTAGGTAGAGTGTGTGCTGGGCAGAACCGTGCATGTTGCAGTAAGCCCTTTGCACTCATCTCCGGTGATAAGGGAAATAGGGCCGCAAGGCAGGCGTAAATGATGCCAGTAGGCATTCGCTGTGAAATTTCCAGAATCCCTGCAGTGGGCAGTGTTTCCATTAGGGCTGCACAAGGGATGAGGGGCTGTGCTGTGTGGGACCCGCTGGAGGTGGGCAGAGGACTGATGCTCTTCTGCCCTAACCACACAGAAGAGGTGACCCTGAGCCTCTCGCGGACGCCGCGGCCACCTTCACACCTCCAGCTGTGATTTCTTTTTCCCCATGAAAAAGTTATAGATAAAGTAGAAAAAAACAAGGCAAAATAAGCTAAAAAAATATCCGTCAATAAAAAGGCAAAGATAAAGCAGTAAAAATAAGCAGCCACAGTGAGAAGAAAAATGCCCCACTGGACAAAAGCGTCACAGAAGGCCAGGCGGGGTCTTTGGTCTAAATCAGAAGCAAATACTGCAGTAAAGCACGTCTCCAGAGCGGAGTCTGAGCTCCGACACGGGAGCTGGGTGTAAGGCAGGGTCGGGGCGAAGGTCTCGCAAGGTGGGCGTCTCTCGAGGCGGGCCTTCCCTTCAGATAACCACAGGCAGCGAGTGCTTGTCATGACCACAGCGTGATGCCCAGGACATCAGCCCTGGCCCGTGGCAGGCATGGCACTCTCTGGAGCTTTGAACCCCCAAGAAAGCAGAGCTGCATGCAAGCACATAGCTTTGCCTCCTTCACGTTCTCAGACCCCAGAGTGTCTCCCAGGGGAGTCCGGCGGGCAGAGGGGTCCAGGCACACTCAGTGGCGGCTCCGGCGTCTAACCAATAGATCGGGGCCGTCCCTCTTCCTCTCAACTGATGTCAAACTTGAACTGAGGCAAGTTCACTTTTTTGTTTTGTTTATGTAACAAAGTGGATTAATCCTGATGTCTATACCTGAAGGTTTCTATGAAGGTCAAAGAAAGTTTATGACAAACAGCACAGCGCCAGGCATATAGAATATGCAAAGCAAATTATAGCTATTAGTATGCACAGAAACCTTCACACGCAGAGAAAAGTGTTGAAACTAACTAGGTGGTAGAACAGAAAGGCAGGTGCTTTTTGGACAAAAGGACCACTTTGAATCTGAACCTCACTCAATGTTGAGCAAATTATTAAACCTCATTGCTTCTGATTTTCCACATCAGTGAAAATACTTAAGAAGATACCTCACATGTTTGAAGAATCTCATGTGCTCCAGAAATTCTACCATCTTCATCCCAAGCAGTGTTTCAGAAGGTATTCTATAGGTTACACAAGTCAGTTCCCCGCCACAAGCAGAAATTGACATTTAGAACATTTTAGTCGTTTGCCTTATTTATTAAATATCCAGACATAGAAAGTGACATCCTTCAAAGATTCAATCACCCATCAAGTGAGAATTAGTTCCACTATCTTTATCCAAGTCATAAAAACAAAGTTCTCCAAGTTGGCTGTCTCCTCAAGTACCACAGCGGCACAGAACCACACACACACCGTTGCTTGTCGATCTCTGTAACCCAAGCCAGAGGTAACTTGACATTTGCATCAGTAATTGCTGTCTTCCAAAACGTGTTGACACTTGGGTTGGTTTTGAACAGACCTCTAAGTGGCTCTCCAGACATGAGCAGGCCCATCTCACCAACTGCAAACAAGCGCGTCTATCAAAGAAATAGCAGTTATCACGCTGCTGTTTCTTTGCTCCAAGAAATAGAAAGTCCCCTGAACACTCTTGAGGGCTGAAGCATCTGGGCCGCCACCCTCCCTCCCGCTTTTCTGCTCTGGCGCTGGCTCTTGGTGCTGACAGGTCTGTGCGGGACATGGGCCTCTCTCCTGCAGGAGCCCTCCAGCCCTGGGTGCCCACACCTTTCCCCGTCTACCCTCAAGGGACGCCTTCCCCACCCGTCAGCTGCAGGGGGCAGGTCTGGTGCTGGCCTGTTCTCCCTAAGTGTCCCCTGCTAATGTGAGATGCTGTGACCATGCGGCTGCTGTCTGCTTTGTCCTGGTACTCCCCAAAACACTTGGGTTTGAACTGTTGAAAAATGTAGGTGAGGTTGGAAGTGCAAGGCGGTGGCATAATTAATTAATGATTACGTTCATCCTCTTCTTTTGAGTCCAGTGCTTAGAAAGTTAAAGGATCTTAGCTGTGTCATCACTAACATCGCGAAGTGGAAAAAAAGGGGCACGTAGGGAGAGGAAGGTGCAGCAAGCAGAGAACCGCTCACGGGACGGCTGCAGCAAGAGACGCGCCGGCAGCAGCTGCCATCAAGACTCCTCGGACTCCAGCAGCCCTGCTGCTCAGGGTAAAGGCGGGGTGGCGGTGAGCAGAAACCCCTAAATCTAGAGCGAGCCATCAAGACTCCTCGGACTCCAGCAGCCCTGCTGCTCAGGGTTAAGGCGGGGTGGGGGTGAGCAGAAACCCCTAAATCTAGAGCGAGCCATCGAGACTCCTCGGACTCCAGCAGCCCTGCTGCTCAGGGTAAAGGCGGGGTAGGGGTGAGCAGAAACCCCTAAATCTAGAGCGAGCCATCGAGACTCCTCGGACTCCAGCAGCCCTGCTGCTCAGGGTAAAGTCGGGGTGGGGGTGAGCAGAAACCCCTAAATCTAGACCCAGCTGCCTTTCGCTGCAGAAACCAACCCCCGCACAAATGTCCCTAATTTCATTTGTTTCCTAGGCCTGTTTCATCATCTATATTTTTCTTGGGCTTAATGCATTCTCCTCTGCTGTTGCCAGGTACCCAGTAGAGACACAACGACAGAGCCAAACCCAGCATTAAAGGGTGATTACCCACACGGATCATCCCTGAGCACGGCTGTGGAGACACGTCTCTTCCCTGTTCCCTTCCCCATTCACCTCCCTCCAAATGCTTTCTCTAAATCCTGCGTATCCTACAGGTCTCAGCCTACAGGCCCAGCCCGTGCTCCTTGGTAAACAGCCTCTTTCTGCACCACTGGCCTGTGCCTCCCGCAGTGCTTGGCAAGGGCGGCCTGGCCCGTGTTTCATCGCTGAAATTGGAAGTTCCTTGAGAGTATGGCCCTTGGATTTCTGTCCCCAGGACCGGGTACTCCTGTGTTTACTGGCGCTCCATGCATGCTTGCTGAATAAGTGAATTGTTGACTTCCTTCCACTATCATTTGGAACCAGAAAATCGATTTTATTTCTGTTTCCATTTTCTGCATCTTGAAGGTGAGGGGACAATCGCCTTCTTCCCAAGACTGTGGAATAAATAAGAGACACATCACTCCAAAACATTTTTTTTTCCAACTGGTTCCGATGTAAAAGAATGACTATGTAAAACGACTTGACAAATATCTATTAAGTGAACTTGCAAATCACTTAGAAGACTTCTTGATGATCTGATGAAGTTAAAAAGTGCTAGGCCATTATGATTTCAGTGAACTTACCTATTCATTCTCTGTTCCATTGAGTGGAAAAACCTCTTTTAATTCTGGTACAAAGGAGATGCACATTCCTGATCAGAGTCATTCTAATAAAATCAGCCTGGATGACGACGTTCCCACCACTAACATCATCATCATTACCACTTGTAAAGGAGAGCTGTACAGCTCAAAAGCATTTCTTTTAAAAAATCAAATTATGCCTGCGTTAATTTTAGGTATAAAATTAAGGTAGGCAAGAAAACCCAACCTTGATAGACATGACGATCATTAAATGATGATCCCTGACAGTTTTGGGAAGAGTTCATAGCCTAAAGAAGTTGATTTCTAATTAGACGTGAATTATACTGTTTCCTATATTATGTTTAATTAAAGAATGAGCAAATAGTTGTGACAACTGGCGAGATGGTGATTTTGCACCATCTCGGGCTCAGCTACAGCTACAAAAGGGGCATGCAATCAGCAATTGTCTTTAAAAAGAGCACTTAGTGTAAAATGATTAGTTTCATCAATTTAGACCTATTTTCTTAAACAAATAGAACTACGAGAATCGCTTTGTCTGTTCAGATTGGAAGAACTTTATGCCACGGCAAAGGAGGACTATTTAGACTCCACTGGTTCTTCTTACGGGGGCAGACCGCTTCGTTTCACACGATTAACTCGCACTGCCTTTAGCACAACATGGACAAATACAGATACTAATTTGCCTAATTTTAGTGCCCCACTATATAAAAATCTTTATTATGTATTTTAATCAGAATATTATTTTAATATCCAAGGACTTGATTATTCAAAGGAAAATTGTGTTTGCAAAATTGTTATCCATGATTTATGATAACTGGAAAGATATTTACATTCTTGTAAATAAAGGAAATTTAACTTTTAGTGGAGGGGAAGGAAGTAGGCTAGCAAACCGGGCTTCACTTAACACAGTGATTCTGTACACAGGTGTAATAAACACGGCCACCTAGACACATTGTTTGTGCATATTGATGAATGTGTAAATCGATGCTGCTTCTTTAAACCAACTTCTGAGACCCTCAGAGTAAGTGTAATGTAAGTCATTTGGAAATCATGATGCTATATAAAAAATTGCAAAACTTTGTTTAAATACATATGTATATGAAAAGTTACACACATATATCACCATATATATTTAGATTCAGGAGAAAGAAGCTAAGGCTAGGCCAGACAAATTGCTTCGGATAATATTGCAAGGAATAAATACTACAGATGTAAGGAGACAACATTTTGCACTTAAAAATCCAGTAATGCAGAGGAAAAAAAAGCTCGCTGAATTTGAAATAAAATTGCATGTTGTAATATGTCATTTAAAAAATTCAAGACAAGGTCATGAAATGTATTGTCAAAATCATTTAATTTCATGCCGCGTTATTTAGAGTATTTAAGGCCAGAGGCTCTGAGATCATGCAACTATATATATCCATGTTGTAATTTCACTTCACAGGTAGTCTAAGAAAGTACTACAGAGAGTTTAGACTGACTGCTGTCAAAGCCCAACACCTTTCTAGAATCAGGAGAGCATGTCAAATCATTCTTCCTACTGAAATATTATTGTTAACCTAATATTAATTCTATTTCCTTAGGTTAGGTTTTATACTATATTTTGTTTCATTATAATATTAATCTATTTTAAAATGGTGTACGGATAATCTAATTTACTGGCTTGTTGCATTAGCAAGATATTCACTTCAAGTAACCTGAAATGTATACAGGCTATTACATTATACCTTTAATCAACGGGGCTTGAATTCTTATCAGTGCATTTTGCATTATGATGGAAGACATTGATTAAGTTGTGCTTAATGGATTATCAGATATTATCTTCTGTGCAATTTGTAAAGAATTAAGTTAATAATTTTCTGATCTCAAGGTCCAGAAAATTTGGTTTCTTTAATAGGGAATGATTTATTACTTGTACAATGATCAGTTTGATATAGCATATGGCAATTAAATTCAGGAAGTTTGCGTGGTTGCCTGCAAGACCACACACAGAAGATGATTATAACCAAGACGAATATTTCCTAGACAGGATTTTTTTTTTATTACAAAATAAATTCGTTTAAAGAAAACCAAAATTAACACTTGGAGAATTTAGAGAAAATCAGTACTGCTAAAACTATCAAATAATATATAGATATACATGGGTTTCAAAGTGACTTATTAAAGTGTGTGTTGGGATGAAATTTGATATAAAAAAAGACACAAGCTTCTTACTGGATAATTAGTACAGTTAATCAGTCTGATGTACTTAAAATATAAAGAGAATACCTAAAGGCTTGATTAAGAGAAAAATATCAGATAAGAGAAAAATATCAAACTGTGTCAGGTGGTATTTTGTTTCAAAAGAGTATACACTAAGATACTTTTTAATTCTGTGTAGAGAAATTTGGAATGTTAAAAATGGAAATATAATAAATCTTTCAAATCTGTAAAAATTTTCAATCTGATTTTAATAAGTTATTACTTCTGAATTTTTTTCTAAAATTGCCTCTGCATTATTGCTTTTTAAAAAAAAATACAAGAACTTTCTTCATGTATGTGCAATGTTTTTATCTTGTGCTTCTTTTTAACCAAATGATATATTATGTCTACTGTTAGCCCACTCACACTGAAGTAACTGGGAATCCAGGAAAATATAATATTGGCCACGTTAAATACGACCAATCTTGTAAACATGAGTAATGTAAGTTGCATGCACTGAAAACCTCTGGGTGAAAGTAAAGAACTCAGACATTCCTTTGACCAGATGTGACTGCCTAAACAACTACTCTTGCATAGACCAATCATTTCCACAGTTAATATTTTATTACCGTCTGCATTTTCTTACAAGATTAATTATAATGATAACATAAGAAGCATTAAGTAGACTACATGTTGTTGTGTACATAAGTATTATTTTTAAATGGAATTATCTTTCTAGTTAATGTAATTATTTTAAATCATGGCAGAATAGAGAATAAAATACGCCACTGAACTTCTCAGACACCCAGAGAAAGCCCCACGGTGGTTTGTAAGACGTCTTCCTCCCCGAGTGGCCAAAATGCTGGGCTGTCATGAAAGTGAAAATGGCGTCGGAAGCCTTAGAGGCACGGATGCTGAATTAATTGATTAATTAATTGTTGGTAGAGATGAGGTCTCTCTATGTTGCCCAGGCTGGTCTCAAACTCCTGGGCTCAAGAGGTCCTCCCACCTTAGCCTCCCAAAGTGCCAGCATGCCTGACCCTAGGATGCTGAATTTAATAGAAAGCTCAAAAGGAGCAGATGATGAAAAGATCAATTTCCTGATGATGATTGCCTTTTTAGCCACTTATATTTTCTATGAGTGTGAAAACTGGTTTTGTAGAAGGTCAGGTATAAATTCTCAATCTTTTGTTTTGGCGGGGGCTCTTTCATGGTTATATGAGAGCACTTTTTAAAAATCAGGAAAAGAAAGCTTCCTCTTGGAAAATGTGATTACTCCCAACCATTGACTCCATTCTAAACATCTGAAACAGTATAAGCAACGACAGCTGCATTGGGGTAAATACATCAAATATACAGAAATATATAAAACTTAATCATGTCATTTATAGTGTGGCTGTTAAGCTGCAAATTGCATTGGAAAACGTTAAAAAAAAATAAGGAAGGCACCTCAACAATCTGCCCACACAGCTCTTTTACATTAAGCTGGAAACTCCTGCATCCGCGTGAAACAAACCGGATCTGGTTCCTAACCAGCACTCGAATAAGAGTTAGTTCTTACCCTGCCTGGGGGAGAGCTGGAGGGCACTCGCAGGATGTTTTTTCTCCAGCCAGGAGCTGCTTCTGGCCCCGCTGTGCACAGGTAGCAGCAGCCTTGCTGGTGGGGCGGGGAGGGTCTGCCTGCCAGCTCCTAGCTTTAAAAGACCCCAGGTTGGGCAGACTCCTGGCTTAGCGGGGTTAGGTAGCGCTGACGAGGATGCCTTATCCAACATAGAACCTGCATTCCTCGGCTCCCGTCATCTTCCAGTAGAGAAACAGACACGCTCCTGTGTCCCCGTGTTGCAGTGGTGAGGTTCGCTGAGTGTGGCCACCGCTCGGCCGTGTGGGAACACGGGATGTTTGTCTGATGCTTGTAAATTCTGATACCTGCTTGAGTCTCCTTTTCAGGACAATTACACTCCCAGCCTACCTGTCTCCACTTCCTGCAGCCGCTCCCACTTTATAGGATCCGTAAGCCAAGAACAAGCCCAGGGCTGTGCAAAGGAAGGGGGATTGCCACTTCTTCACTCGCCTTATATGGTATTTACACGTCCGGTTCAGGCGTCAGGAAAGCCACCTATCGGCTCAGGTGCACAGGACGGCATGCACCCACCGGGCTTGTTGGCCGTGTTTGTGATTTCTGAGTAACTGGGGAAGAGCCGTCTCTCTTTTGTTGAAAACAGATCTATGGCACATCCACACGACCTCTGAAGACCATCACTTTAGGAGTTAAGGATTTCATACGGGTTTGTACACCAAACCCAACTGAGCGTTTCAGGTCTCATGTAGGTGAATCGAGGTGATGTTCTTTTAGCTAAATATATATTTGAAAAGTATTTCCTGATGTAAGAATGCAACGAATCCTTGCCCATCCAGACTTCCATTTGCTGTAGTAGCAGCTAACACTTATGGCCCTGTAGAATGCCCAGCACTGTTTGAAACACTCCACAGATAGCAAATCCTTAAACTCCTAGGGCAGTCCTTATGAGGTGGGTGACACGCCCTTCTGCATTTAACTCTTGCAGAAATAAGAACCAGGGCAGTGAAGAGGCTCAGCCAGTGTCACAGGAGCAGTGGGAGGTGGAGCCAGAGCGTGGTCACCAGGCCTCTCCCAGCTGCCCGCTGATTCTATCCTGCCTCTCCACACCCCACCGCAGGTAAGACACTCCACAGTGTCATCGTGCACCTGCAGAAAGCCTGGAGCCGCGTGGAGCCAGGCGTATACCTGGAAAACAAACACCATTGTTACGTGCACTGGAATCTTACGTGGCGTGATGGAGTTTTTAGACCAAACTCGATTTGTGTATCTGAATGGGTTCTAGGGGCATCAGCAGGTTTCACAGTGAAAACTATTAGATGATTCAGCTTCCCCAAACAGCCCTGCCCTGAAAAGGCTTCGCCCTGGAGGACCCATGGGGGCAGCACGCCATGAAGACACTGGCCTTGCCCAGATCTGCAAGAGGGGCCCCTCCTCTGTGTTTCCCATCAAGTCAGGAACTTCAAAGGCTTTCTGGGTTCTCCTGCGCACCAGCTGCCAGGACCTGGCCACTGCACCTACCGTCACTGGAACGGAAAAATATCCCCACTGTATTGGGGCAGACAGCCAGGAACAACAACAAAACATTCCCCAGCAAGAGCCACAAACACAGACAGCGCCCATCATGCAGAAACCGCCGTGGCGCGCGGGTCATCGGTGATTTCATTTGTAAGTAATGTTTTGATTGTCACAGATTATATGTTGCTCTCCTCCCCTGACATTTGTTGTACAGCAGGATTGATTTTTGTGCTCCAGTATGAAAAGGTCACTTTGATCAATGCAGTGTAATTGGCACTAAATTAGGATCATATCAGGTTATTTTGCTATTTAATGATGAAATATTAAAGAAAAGCATTGGTAGATTGCAGGCACTAACGTGCACTTTAAACCTGCCGTAATGACGCTTTATTTTGTAAGAAAAATGGAGAGAAAAACAACTAAAGTGCTGAAAATGACTGTGATGTGTTGGAAGAGTGGCCTGGAATTATGTATTTTCGTTGGAGATAGACTGAGAGCTCAGACACAAAACACTGAGCCCAGCAGTCAGTCCTGCTCTGCTGCACAGAGCGGCGAATACAGAGGCTATTGATGGCTGTGCTCATTAGGTGCCAGTGAGAAGTGAGAAGCCTTTCATTCTGCATATAGCAATTACGTTTAAAAACATTTGTGTGCTCTGCATCCACTTATTAGACAAGCCTCCGCTTTTGAAAATCTGCAGCCTGGTTACGGTGTCCCAGCTTGTGATGCTCTTCTGTCTCTGAAGAGTTTCCAGGCCCTGGCCCGCTCTGTTGGGTTTGCACCTAAAGTAATTATAAGCGTCATAAGGAGTGTTAAATACTGTGTGTTATTTCCTCCATTGTAAATAGACGTGTTCCCCCATTATTCTAAAATGTTGTTCAGCAAGAAAAAGCTGCATACGGTTATACTTTTAAATGCAGCTAATGTTGCAGCAAATGTGTTTGGTGCTTTGCTGCCGGTAAGTATATTATCTGGCTGCAGCATGAGCTTAAATGGCTACTGAAAGATGTTAACCTTTTTAACAGCTAGAAACATGGAACCACAAATATTGATAAAATGATACAGGATACCATTTTGTAGAGAAGGAGGGGTTGGGGGATGGCTCCGGGGCATGGCAGCAGTGGCGGAAGGCAGCCCCCTAAGGAGGCCGCGGGGCCTAGAGCAGAGCTTGCCCCTGAGTCTGCAGCCTTGACTCTGAAGGTCACGGGCCCTTTCTCCAAGGGTTCTTTCAGACAGTAAGTAGTTCAAACATCTGCTTTTGGCTTCAAGGACAAAGGAAATGAAGGCATTGTAACAGAAGGCTTCACAGTAACAGTGGACATCTGAACTGCTGCAGCATCTTCAGAAATGAAAATAACAGCAATCATTGGCATAAAAAAATGCTTGTTTGGGTATGAATGTTGGTTGTGGGTTAAATTGTGTCCCCTCTCAAAAGTGTGTTGAAATCCTAACCCCAGTCCCTGTGCACGCCGCCTCACCTGGAAATCCAGGCACACCTCCGTGACCTTGTGGGTTTAGTTCCAGAACACTATAATAAAGCAAGTCACACTAAAGTTTTTGGTTCCCAGTGCACGTAAAAATCATGTTTCATGATACCGTACTCTAGTACGTTTGCAGTAGTATTGCATCTTTAAACATTTACATACCTTCATTTAAAAATATTTTATTGATAAAGCGTGCTGACAATCCTCTGAGCCCACAGTGAGTCATCATTTTCTTGCTGTTGGGGGGTCTTGTCTCGACGTTGGTGGCTGCTGACTGATCAGGATGCTGGTAGCTGAAGGTCGGGGTAGCTCTGGCAATTCCTTAAGTAAGACGACAATGAAATTTGCCACATCGATTTCCTTTTATGAAGATTTCGCTAGCATAAGATGCTGTTTGATAGCATTTTACCCACAGTAGAACTTCTTTCAAATTGGAGTTAATCCTGTCAATCTCTGCCACTGCTTTACCGACTAAATTTATGGCATTTTATAGCGCTTTGTTGTCATTTCAACAGTGTTCATACCATCTTCAACAGGAGTGGATTTCATCTCCAGAAACTACTCTTTGCTCATCCACAAGAGGCAGCTTTTCATCTGTAGCTCTAATGAGATGGCGGCCAACCAGTCCCATCTTCAGCCTCCACTTCTAATTCCAGTTTTCCTACTGTTTCCACCACATCTGCAGTTACCTCCTCCACTGAAGTCTCGAGACCCTCAACGTCATCCATGAAGGCTGGAATCAACTGCTTCCAAACTCCAGTTAATGCTGACATTTGACCTCCTCCCATGAATCAGGAAAGCTCTTAATGTCATCTAGAATGGTGAATCCTTTCCAGAAGATTTTCAATGTACTTTGCCCAGATCCATCAGAGGAATCACTACATATGGCAGCTATAGCCTTACAAAATATATTTATTGAATAATAATATACAAAGGTCAAAATGACTCTTTGGTCCCTGGGCTACAGAGTGGATGTTGTGTCAGCAGGCATGAAAACGACATTCATCTCCTCGTACATCTCCATCACAGCTCCTGGGTGACCAGGTACCTTGTCAATGAGCAGGAATATATTGAAAGGAATCTGTTTTCTGAGCAGAAGGTCTCAACAGTGGGCTTAAAATCTTCATTAAACCATGCTATAACCAGATGAGCTGTCTTCTGGGCTTTGTTGTTCTACTTATAGAGCACAAGCAGAGTAGATTTAGAATAATTGTTAAGAGCACTAGAAGTTATGAAATAATAAATGAGCACTGATTTCAATTGAAAGTTGCCAGCTGCATTAGCCTCTAGCAAGAGTCACCCTGTCCTTTGAAGCTTTGAAACCAGATACTGACTCCTTTCTAGCTGTGAAAGCCCTAGATAGCATCTTCTTTAAATAGAAGGCATTTTTTTTTCTACACTGAAAATATTTTATTTAGCATAGCCACCTTCTTAAATGATCTTATTCACCTTGTGCTTTTATGGTATGGAGATGGCTTCTTTCTTTCAACCTCATGAACCAGCCTCTGCTAGCTTCAAGTTTTCCTCTGCAGCTTCCTCATCTCTCAGCCTACATTGAATTG
The DNA here is from genome assembly GCF_030222135.1 of Aotus nancymaae. NCBI lineage: Eukaryota > Metazoa > Chordata > Mammalia > Primates > Aotidae > Aotus > Aotus nancymaae. Next base: position 512,804 of record NW_026988432.1, on the reverse strand, counting down.
AATAAAATTAGGACCTTGCTTGGAAATAGGCCTTGGATTAAGGGAATGTTGTGGGTGGTTTGATCATCCGTCCAGATCACTCAAACTTTCTCCATATCAGCAATAAGGCTGTTTCATTTTTGTGTTATTTGTGTGTTCAGTGGAGGACTACTTTTGATTTTTTTCCCAAGAACTTTTCCTTTGTATGCACAACTTGGCTAACTGGTACAAAAGGCCTCCCTTTTAGCTTGTCATGTCCTTCACCATGCCTCCTTCATCAAGCTTACTCACCTCTAGCTTTTCTTTTAAAGTTAGAGACTCTTCCCTTCACTTGGACACTTAGATATTATTGTAGGGTTATTAATTGTTTTAATAACTTTTAGTATTGTTTTGTCTGAGGAAATGAGGAGGACTGAGGAGGGGGGGCGGGGGAGTATCCAGTGGGTGTAGCGTCAGAACACAAAAAACATTTGTGGATTAAGTTTTCCATCTTATACTGGCATGCTTCTTGGTGACCCCAAATAATTGCCATAGTAACATCAAAGATCACTGATCACAGATCACCATAACATATGTAATATTAGTGAATACATTTGAAATATGGGGAGGATCACCAAAATGTGACACAGACACATGAAGTGAGCAGATGCCATTGGAAAAATGGCACCAGGAGGCTTACCTGATGAAAGGTTGCCACAACGTTTCAATTTGTAAAAAACAAAAAATCAAAAAAACCCCTCCGTATCTGTGAAGTGCAGAAAAGCAAAGTGCAATAAAACTTTGCAAATGTGATTGCTCTGGTCTAGCGCTGTGTCCCCACACAAATCTCATCTTGGATCGTAACCTAAATTGCAATCCCCACATGTTGGGGGAGGGACCTTGTGGGGAGTGACTGGATCATGGGTGAGCAAGTTCTCATGAGAACTGATGGTTTTATAAGGGGCTTTTCCCCTTTGCTCTGTGATTTCTCTTCTGCTGCTTAGTGAAGAAGGACACCTTTGCTTCCCCTTCTTTCATAATCGTAAGTTCTCTGAGGCCTCCCCAGCCGTGCAGAACTGTGAGTCAATTGAACTTCTTATCTTTATCAATGACTCAGCCTTGGGCAGTTCTTTACAGCAGTGTGAAAATGGACTAATACAGTGATCCAGTTAGGATGAGGGCTCTCTGGATGTGTGTCTATATAAGTAAAAGGAGAGGCAACGGGGGGGGGGGGCGGTGGCCAGGGGGTGGGGACGTCATGTATGTACCTATGCAACAATCCTGCAGGATACAGGAAGTGCACATGTACCCCAGAGCCCAAAGAACAATTTAAAATAAAAAGAAAAGAAAAAGGAGAGGGATTTTTGGGCAGGCAGCCACATGGGACAGAGGCAGAGACGCGAGTGATGTGTGTACAAGCCAAGGAGTGTGGAGGTTTGCCAGCAACCACTCCTAGGGAAGGATCCTTCCTGTCAGCCTTTGGAGAGAGCATGGCACTATACACATTTTGACTTTGGACTTCTGGCCTCCAGAACTGTGAAAAAAAAATTACATTGTTTTAAGCCGGCCAGTGTGTGATACAGCAGTCCTAGGAAACTGATACAATGGCACACATATTTTACCTAACAAAAACCAGGGCTATTGCATTTTCCCCAAATCCAATGATTTCAGAGCTACCCCATTTTTTTCTGTCAGCATTATAATTGATTGCGTTTTACAATGACAGGGATTTACGGGGAAACATCTGTGAGACGAGCTTGTCCAAGGACACTAGAATCCCGAGTGGAGGTTTTAAGACAGCTCTACTTCGTTCATTCATTACTCAGCACAATTTATTGAATATCTACCCTGTGCCAGACATTATGATTTTGCTGGGATGAGAACGGTAAATAGCAAGCGGTCCTTTTCAAGCTTGTGCGGAAGCAAACAAGTAAAAAGTTAAATATAAGATGATGCCTGCCTGATGGGCACACGACACCCGCATGGAGCCCAGCGAGACCTTCTGCAGAAAGCAGGGGCTGCTCTGAATTCTGGAGAATAGGATATGCCAGAGCTGGCCGAGAGAGGTCTCCGTGAACGAGTGTGTGTTCTCACGGGGCCAGGGCTGGCTTGGATGTGGGTGGACAAGCAGGGGAGCTGCTGGAGGGAGGGGACCTGCAACTTCAGTTGAGCATGGCCGGAAGGCACAGGGTGCTGAGAACTCCGGGAAACAGACCGAGTGCAGATCATGAGGGCTGTGGGTGCGGGGCTAGGCTTGGAAAGGGGGCCATGGGAGGCTTCTAAACAGGGTGCTGATGTGACCCAGGAGCTCTCAGCAAGCCCCGCTGATGTCAAGTGGGGAACAGACAGTGTTGGGAACAGGAGATGGAGGAGAGTCAGCCTGGGGGCCCAGGATCTGGTCTCAGCACAGGAGGGGGCAAGCCGATGTTGGGGCTTTTATGAATCAGCCTGGCCCTGGTGCCCAGATGTTTGGTCTGATGCCAGTGTGGATGTCAGGAGAGTATTCTTTAGATGAGGTTAACATTCACATCAGTGCCCTTGGAGTGAGGCAGATTTCCCTCTACCATGTGGACAGACAAGGCTGAGGCTTCCAAGTAGGGGATTCCACTTCCAGATGCCCTTCCGACCCCAGACAGCACCGAGACTGCCCTGTGTCCAGCACCTGGTCTGCCCTGCAGACTTGGGACTTCCAGAGTCCAGTCCTTTGGGTGTCTCTGCAGGGGCTCCGTGGAACCCATGCCTTCAGGGGCCGGGTCCCTCGACCTGCCTGCCCTCCATCCGCTCTAGACTGCCTTGCCCTACAGCAGCACTGAGCTGGCCCAGAGCTCCATCCAGGGGGCTCCAGCTTTCCATCTCTGAGGGGTCCACTGCAGAGGGCCTTTCCCGGGTCAGGCCCTGGTGTCAGCAACGCCCATCCACCCTCTCCACAGGAAATGGAAGCAGCAACAAGTGCGTGTGTGGTCCAGAGAGGATATATCTCCATGTACATCACACACACACACACACACACACGCACACACACACATGCACACATTCACACAAACACATGCACACACAATACATACACATGCACACACACAATACACACACAAACATGCTCACACACACTCGCACACAGTCCTACACATATACACACAGTCACACACATGCTCACACTCACACATGCTTACACACATATATGCTCTCAGACTCCCCCACACACCTACACACATATTCACATTCACTCACACTCATACACTCAATAGACACACTGAGACTGTCACACTCACATTCACTCACATCCACTCACAGATGCACACACTCATATGCACTCACACACACTCATTCACTAATACCCACACAAATACACTCACACACATACATTCACACACATTCACTCATACACTTACACATACACATTCACACACATTACATTCACATACACTCATACTGACAGACACATTGACACACTACATTCACTCATACACATTCACTCCTGCTCACACACAGACACACACATTCTCTCAGACACTCACATGCACTAACACACATTCACTCATATTGACTCACACTCATACACTCACAGACACACCCACAGTCACATTCACTCATCCACACTCACACACACATTCACTGACAGACACCTCACAATCACATTCACTCATGCAAAGACACCCAATCACACACACACTGACATTCACTCATACACTCAATCACACAGATACTCATTCACTCATATGCTCACACACCCAGACACCCACTCCCACTCATTTACTCATACACAGTTACACTCATAGACACACCTACTCACTCACACTCATACACATTCACTCACACTCATTCACAAATTCACATACACTCAGACACCCACTCACACACTCACATTCACTCATATGTACACCCACACACTCAGACTCATATTCACTCATACTCACACACACTCACACTCAGACTCACATTCACCCTCACAGACACACTCACACATTCACTCATACACTCAGTCACACAAACACACACATTCATACACAAATACACTCACAGACACACTAACACATTCATATACATAGATACCCACTCCCACTCACACACACTCCCACTCAAACACACACTCATGCTCACAATCAAATTCATACACTATACACTCAGACACACCCACTCACACTCAGACACACTCACAAACATACTCATACACTCATATACACTCACAGACACACCCACTCACACACATTCACTCACAAATGCACTTATACACCCACTCATTCACATTCACTTATGCTCACACTCAGACACACCAACTCACATTCACTCATACAATCACACATTCACTCATACAATCACACTCAGACACACACATTCACTCAGTCACACTCAGACACCCACAGACACTCAAATTCACTCACTCACACTCACACTCATTCACTCATACATACACAGACACCCACTCACACACATTCACCTATACTCACACTCACTGTCACATTCAGACACACCCACTCATACTCACATTCACATTCACTCATACACTGACACCCACTCACACTCAGTCATACACTCCCACTCAGACACTCACACTCAGTCACACTCAGACACTCCCACTCACTCACATTCAACCATACACACTCACATTCACTCATACTCACACACTCAGATTCACTCACACTTGCACTCACCCACTCACTCATACACTCATGCTCACACACTCCTACACACAAATTCACTCATACGCACTCAGACACACTCACATTCACTCATACACAATCACACATTCAATTATACTCACATGCAGTCACACTCACAGACACACCCATTCACACTCACATTAATTCATGCATACTAACACACAGACACATTCACACTCACATTCACTCACACTCAGACACCCACTTACATTCACTCATACACTCACACTGTCACCCACTCATACTCATACACACACTCATTCACTGATATTCACACTCAGTCACACTCATAGACACCCACTCACACTAACTCTCACACTCACACACATTCACTCATACACACACAGACACACCCACTCCCACTCACATTGACTCCTACACTCATATACACGCACAGACACATCCCCTCACAGTCACACATACACTGTCACACATACACTCAGACACACACACTCACATTCACTCATGCAGACACCCACTCACACTCATGTTCACTTATACTCACACTCATAGACAGCCACTCACATTCACACTCATTCACTCATACAGACACCCACTCACATTCATTTATACTCACACTCACAGTCAGACACATCCACTCACACATACATTCACTAACACACATAAATACACTCGGACACACCCACTCACACTCACACTCACTCATATTCACACTCAGTCACACTCATACATTCACACATACACTCACAGACTCACCCACTCACACACATTCACTGACTCATACATACACACAGACACCCACTCATTCAGACTCACACATTCACTCATACACTTACAGAAACACTCAAATTCACTCATACACTCACAGTCACACAGACACACCCACTCACAGTCACATTCACTCATACTCATAAACAGATATCCACTCATACTCACACATTCACTTTAACTCACACTCAGACACACACTCACTTACATTCACTCATATTCACTCAGTCATGCTCATAGACTCCCACCCACACTCACGCTCATAGACTCACACACTCATTCTCACAAAGACCCATTCACTCACACACATTCATACACTCACACTCACTCCCACACACACTCTCACACCCTCAGACTGCCACACACATACACTCATGCACAGTCACACACATTCTCACACTCAGATTGCCACACATTCACACTCACACACCCTTGCACACTCATGCACTTGCATCCACTGACACACAGTCACAGACACACACTCATGCACACTCACACTCATGCACTCTCAGTCACACACACTCACACACACTCAGACAGCCACACCTTCACATACTCACACACTCTGTTCTCTGTGCCAGCTCACAGCAGCAGGCTCATCCCCCACAACATCAGATTTGATTTTCCCAGTGGAGCACACCCTCCTGAAGACGCTTCTGCTCTGCAGTGATGAGGTCCATGCCATATGTGACAACTGCTGCCAGCATGAGGGCTGGCAGGTATCTGGGGCAGGCCACCAGGACCATTCCTCATCCCCAGGTGGAAGCCAGGTCAGGCTGAGGCATCTCCATCATGGACACGTGCCCCCACGTGTTTCTGATTAATTCCAGGTCTGGGAAGGCCTCCAGGGTTTCTACTTTATCTACTGCTTATTGGAAATTCTTCCATTGTGCAAATCCTTCTGAAGCAGGTGTGACCTTTGTGGCCTCTGAGCTTTCTGGAACTTTGTGGGAAGGTTTGCATAGACCTGCCCACTGTGGGACAATGTGCCTTCCCTTCCCAACTGGCCATGGGAGCCCACAGAACTAAGGCTGCAATGCCTCCACCAGAGGAGATGGGGACCATACCAAGTCCTCTCCCATGCCTGGCCCTCAGGCCTGTGGACTCTCACCAGGGAGATGGGGACCACACCAAGATTCCAGACATTGTAAGGCTCAAAGTGAGCGGAAGAGCACCAGCCCCTGAGCAGCACAGGGACTTGGCATGAGAAAGAGTGCAAGAGTGTGCACAGTCACTTCTCTTTCTGTATCATAGGCTGCACCTCATCCCCCCAGCTGCTTTTCCCCTTGGATTTGGCCATTGTCATAGTTTGTTTATGACTCTATAATGTAAAATCTTAGACTGGGTAATTTATAAATAATACAAATTTATTTCCCACAGTTCTAGGGGCTGGAAAGTCCAAGATCAAGGCTCCAGCAGATGCTGCTGGCTGCTTCGTAGATGGCACCTCTGCTGTGTCCTCAGGTGGCAGAAGGGGCCTGGGCCACCACAGTACTCCCATCGAGCTGTGAACTAATCTTATTCCTGGGCTTTGTCCTCATGATTCACTTACCTCCTGAGGGCCCCACCTGTTCATGCTATCACAGTGGAGATTCCATTTCAATATGTAAATTCCGGGGAACATACACCAATCATACCAGCCACCAAGTGCTTTCTCTAAGCTAAATGATACCAATGATGCAGGTGACTAGAGAGAACAACAGAAGTGCTGCAGTGAAATGGACTAAGCATAGGAGTCCAGGTTCACTCTCTCCAATCACGCCCAACCCCTACCCTAACCCCAGCAGCCCCCACATCAAGAAGAAATCCTACAACCACAGGAGAGACAGAAGGCCAGCTGTGCCAAGGCCCTTTCATTCCCAAGGAATGATCCCATGACTCTTTGGGGTTAACTGTTGTGTCATCATTTACAAAGCTAAAATGGATATTGGTGCAGCCACTCAGTGTGAACCACAGTAGATGTCCCCAGCTGCCACAACATTTCCTATGGACTCAGCAGCACAGTGGAATTGCTCCTGGCAGGTTCTAATCCAGAAGAAGAAGGACCTGAGCTCTCAGCACCGACACTGATGCACCTGAGTGCCTGTGGCTCCTGGAACCACCTTATACTGAATGATAGAAGAGGGAACACCTGCAGCAGGTGCTGAACATGGGGCTGGGGCTGGTGAGGGCACTTTGCACCTGACTGCCACTGCTCTCTCTCACCTCTGGGTGACATTGCCACATGACTACTAAGGTCCATGCAGTGCCGCTGGCAGCAAGCTTGCATCTTTTGGGCATCTCAGCTGCCCTGGTTCCAGCTGTGCCCCAGCATGAAGTCAGGGGAGCTCCCAGGCTCTCATATCCCTGTGCCATCAGCCTCGGAAGGTCCTTGGATGGACAGATGTAGGGATGAATCCAGTTGCCATAAATTAGTAACTACGCTATCTTGGCTCCATTTCTTTACCATAATCAAACTTTGCTTCAGTTGCAAAATATAGAAATCACAAGTGCAACTTAAAAGGGTGTCCGGCACAGTGTGTTGGTGGTGGTGGAGCCTTCGTGAGTGTGAGTCTCCTCCCTTCCTTACAGAAGTTCTTGGTGTTTCTTCTTTTCTTGCTCTGGTCAGAAGACAGGTCTGGTCCTGCTGTTGCTGAGCTCATGAAATAATCCCGAGAAGTCTGGTGATGGCACAGTCTCCCTCCAGGCACCCATGAGCCTGCAGTGGGGCTTGCATTTTGCATGGCTTTTCCCAGCCTTTTGGGGATGTATGGAATAATCTTGCCACAGCCTGGAGTAGCTATATTAATAACAGCCACACTCAGACACAGTCCTGTCCAATTTCGAAGCTGTAGATGGAGGACATGGGCCCCATTCATTGTATTCACTGAGTACTTTCTCCTCATCTCTCGACCCGTGGACTGTCTACCCACACATCCATATTAGCCAGCTTCCTTTGTGATGATAGAGGACAAGTAGTCACCTGGTTCCTGGACTCCTCAGGCCCTTGCAGGTAGGGGCACTGCGCACACCTCATGGGATTCAGCTCTTCCCTCACTCTCTTCAGCACACAGCAGGAACTCTTCTGCACCATGGAGAGCCCCCTTCACTAACACTCTTTTGTTTGTTTGTTTTTAATCAATCATCCAGTTTCTAGAGACTTCTATGGTAACTTTGTATATTGATAACTGTATTAGTCCATTTTCACACTGCTGATAAAGACATATCAGAGACTGGTGCTTCATAAAGAAAAAGAGGTTTAGTAGACTCACAGTTCCACATGGCTGGGGAGAGCTCACAATCACAGCAGAAGATGAAAGTCACATCTTACATGGCAGCAGGCAAGACAGAATGAGAGCCAAGCGAACGGGAAATCCCCTCATAAAACTGTATCTTGTGAGGCTTACTATCATGAGAACAGTTCGGGCAAAACCACCCCCATGATCCAATTACCTCCCACCAGGTCCCTCCCACCATACATGGGAATTATGAGAGATACAATTCAAGAAGAGATTTGGGTGGGGACACAGCCAAATCATATCCGTAACCTCCAGGTCAGCAAATGCATGTAACCTTTGAGCTAGGCTTAAGAAATGAAGGTCCCGAACCATTTTTATCCTCAAAAGACCACTTTGGTAAATTTGGCACATAAAAAATATTCACAAGCAAAAGAGTGGGTTGGTTTTCTGGTTTGTGTGTTTTGTTATTTTCCAATCCATTGTCAGCCCTTTCCTTGTGGATTTGTCAGCAGTGTGAACAGGGCAGTGATTTGGGACTGGGGTTTATTGCTCTTCCAAAATCTATCTCATTCTCCTCTGTGGTCAGCAGGTTAGTGATTTACTGGTATTTTTTTCTCTCCCTCCACTGTTTTCTTGAGGTCCTCATATCAGAGCACCTCATCTCTGGCAAGCTTGGTTCCAGTCCTCCGAGTGAATTCCATCTCTGCCCGTGCGTCCAACATTCTAGTAAGTCAGTCTGGAAGACACTCTACAAGGCTGGCACCTCTGTCCTCAGACCCTAGTCTTAAAAAGAAATTCTGACACATTTTGCACTGGAAAATATGTTTATTCTAAAACTTCTGGTGTGTGTCTGGGATATCAAAACTCTATTTTTCTTGGGTTTTTTTTTCCCCAAACACCTTCAAAGTTGAAGCAGACAAGTTAAGGGAATTAGCAAATGTACCTTTTGATGTCTGTGAATAGAAAGTACAAAATAAATGCACTTTTTATAATAATGGTTATACGAGACATCTTCTGAAATTTCTTACTATTGAAATTGATTTGATGTGTTATACACAAATTAGAAACAAACAGGCAATTTTCCAAATGAAAATTCTGTTTAGCTAGCTCGTAGCACATCCATTTTTTTTTAGATTTTTTATTTTTAACATGCATTTGCATACAAAGTATTTTCAAAATTGCATGGTTTCACTCTTCCAGAGTGTGATATTACAAAAACTAGTCAGCTGCCAACAATTTGATACTGAAAATAAAACATTCGTGAAAAAATTGCATTCTTTAAATCGAATGAATTTACTTTTACAAAATAAGGTAGAATTGTATCAAGAATACTTCATAATGGTGTTTTTTTTTCATGTTCTGGTTTATTATTTAGTTCCATGGTTTATACTGAAACACTAAAATGAATGTAGTTGAGTCACTTAAAAGACGCTTTAATTACACACTAAAATACGAATAGGCACACTAATTATGTAGAAACTAGCTTATCTATATGCAAATAGACGACCGGACCTTGCCCAGTTTGGAAAGATCTTTTAGGAATACTCAGAACTTCTATGGAAGGGACATATTTGTGACTCACGTGTTGTTATTTCTGACTTAGGAGATAAAATGAGAGTAATACATTAAACCATCTCTAGATGTGAAATGACCGCTCCCAATCCATAAACTTTAAAAGATGCTATTTCTCCTTAAGTATAATGTTATTTCTCCTTTCTATGATTTAATTTTTATGCATTTTATGTAGTCTTTAATTGATAGAGTTTGATTTTTATAAGTACATTTAATTTTCTTACGTATATGTTATAAACATACATTTTTATAAGTACATTTATTTATAAGATAAATGCATTCTATTGATATCCCAGACACACATCAAAAGTTTATCTTATAAATAAATATACTTATAAAAATCAAATCATACAAATTATTTGAAGATTAGATATTATAAAATACTAAAAGACATAAAATAGCATATTACATAATAACTTGCCAAATATAACCACGAGTTACATTTTAGTGTTGCCATGTTTAATGTATCTTTATCATAGGCCAGGTGGCCTGTGGTTCCTTTAAGTTTTAAACACAACTTTATATGTATTAAGATGCAGATGATTGTAAAATACTTGGGCAGGGATTGCCATGAAGCAGCAGGGTCCCACCGGTTATGCTGCCACTTCCCGCTGCCTGGAGGGCCGACATTCCACCCCTCAGCAGCTGATCACCTTCTTCCCCTCTGGTCTCCACCTGACCCTGCCGTATGACTTTTCCTGACCCTCCTGTTTGGGCGTTGCTGTTCCTTTCCCTTTCTGGGGTACAAGCTTGATTTCCATTCAGAACTCTCTGCCCATAAACTTTCCCTCCTCAGCCTCTAATTAGACTTGCAATCCAATTTTAGATGAATACATTTTCAGTGCTTGTATCATTACAATAAATGACTGCAAGTAAACGCTATTCACAATTGAGTCGTGTGATATAAAGTGGAATCATAAACTATGATATTTCCTTTTTCCCAAGGCTTTTTCTGTCCAGAGCCACCAGTAAATGGAACAGAGCAGAAATAAATTTCAACTCTTTAAAATAAAAGTTCATGATATTAACTTTATTTGGAGTATTGTTCTGTGAGTTTTAACACATGTACAGGTGGGCGTAACTACCGCAAAACCAGGACACAGAACAGTTCCACCACCCCAAATAATTCCCCTTCGCAGTCCGATCCCCAGCCCAGTCCTGGCACCACTGACCCACGCTCAGGTCCCACAGTTTCACCTTTTTCCAGAATGTCATAAAAACAGAATCATGCACTACATCATCCCGGCTGCTCTCATTCAGAAGAATCCTTTCAATTTTTAATTAAAAAAATTTAAATTAACAAATAAAAATTGTACATATGGAGTAAAAATCATTCTTTAAAATATATACATACCATGGAATAGCTAAATCAACGTAATTAATAATTTCCTTAACTCACATACTTATTTTTTGTGGTTAGAATATTTCAAACGTACTCTTAGTGATTTCAAGAATATAGTAGACTGTTATTAACCACAGTCACCATGTTATACGATAGACCTCCTGAACTATCTAGGTTTGATCAGCTGGCAACGTTTGTCCTTTGCTTTCAAAGGCATGAAACTACTCTGAGAGATCCTTCCATGTGACAGGTTTGCCTGCATCACTTCCTTGGAGACATTTTCATCGTTTTGTTCCCATTAGTGGCTTTTCTCCTGGAAATCTTCTGGCTGTGGATCTATGACACCCCTCACAACACACACACACACACACACACACACACACACACACACGCCACCACCAAGCAAGTCCTCCAATGACATGGTTTCTATTCTGGCTACCATGGTGTATTAATCATGAGTGTTTACTATAAAGTACAAACTTTGCTCCGGAATCCTCTGCCCACAAATCGCTGGTGGATAACAGCTGGGCTTCGTGGCCAGCCTCACATCATGGCGCATCTTGGGACTCTGTGGCTGATGGGGCCCTGCAAGCCCTCCATTCAGTTCCCAGACAGCAGAACATCTGTTCTCCCAGGGGTACACACCCGAAGCTTCGCAAAACCGGATACGAGAAAGAGAAAACTGGCCGAAAAAGTTACAAGTACAACTTGTGAAACGAAGCAATCATATTGAAAGTGCAGTTTCAATAGAAGGTAAAGAGAGTTACAGGAAATGAAAGGGCCAGCCATGGAGGTGTGGCATTGCTGTCATCGCAAGGGTCACAGGCCTGTACCCAGAGGCACTCTGGGGTGGCAAAGTCACTGATGGGGACAGAAATGATGAACACATCTTCAAGGAAGGGGCACCAGCAAACACGTCCCAGCAAAGGACCTCTCAGAGAAATGTCATGCCATCGAATGCAAACGATACATGTTTGAAGATGAGCAAACCCAGAGCGGAGTTTGACCATTCGTCTCGGCATGGCAGAGAAGCCAGCTCTGTTTCGTAAGTTTACAAAAGGAAGGTGCAAGTCCTGTTCAGAGTACTCTGACACACTTTTACAAAGGAGCCAAACATTGTAATAATCGACGTTCTGTTTTGAATTGCAGTGTTCTACAGAAATATTAGCTTCTTTTTTCATCTTTTGATGCATTTCATACCTACACCAATACCAACACTGGGTTTTTAAGATTTTGAGAAAAAGGCTTAAAGATCACTAAACAATCTTAATGTCCTCCGTTGGCGAGTGAGGCTGCTTGGCTCAGTTGCAACCTGCACAGTCATTGCTTACAGCCCTGACCTATTATGGAAGGTCAGGTCTACCTCTGCTTGAAATTGCCAGATTTGGATTTTGCTTTTCTTTTAATTTTTGTAATTCTAACAAATGTGTAGTACACCTCATTATGATTTTATCTTGAACCTCTCAATGGATAATATGGTCAGTATGTGTTCACGTGGTCATATGGTGTCTATGTGCTTTTTTACCATTGGTATATCTTCTTTGTTGAAGTGTCTTTCAAATTCTCAGCCCAATATTTAATTGATCTTTTTCTTATTGTTGAATTTTGAGTATTCTTTATATATTGTAGATACCTGAGTTTCTTGTCCGACATTGTGATTGTCAAGAACCACGAAGATATGCAAACTTTTCTTCTTACCAAGCTAACAAGTTAGCCTGCCAGGTTGATGGATATTGAAAGACAACTCATAAGTCAGAGACAAAGGACTTTATTGCTCACAACTCAGCAAGCAGCAAGAGCTTGTGTCCACACCAGCTCTCTTGTTCCCCAGTCACACAGAGGTGATTTCTGCGGTCTAGGTGGGTACTCATGCACAAGTGGGTTTATGTCTGAAGAACACAACCCTAAGAAGCTAGAATATTTTTGATAGTAATTAGCTAGGAGACCGTCTTTCTCTCAGAGGGAGACATTGTTTTTATCATATTAGGAAGTAATCATATCTGCCTTTTGCTCTGCAGGGAGCAACGTACTCCATTCCAAAGCTGTTTGCTGAAAGGTGCTTCTGCTTACAAGGAATGCAGAATAGAGACGCCGTGACAAAGACTCCCAACACAGTCAAACTCCCAAAAATTTTAATGCAGTCTAATTTATCATTATTTTCTTTCTTATTTGATTTGTATAATTGTCTAGAACTTCGTCATTTTGTAGGTCTTTTCAAAAAGCAACTTTAAGTTACATCAATTTTTTGGAATAACTTTTTATTTTCAATTCCATTGATTGTTGCTCTTATCTGTATTATTTCCTTTCTTCTGCTTGTTTTGGTTTTATTTCACTCTATTTTGTGTAGTCTCATAAACTGGAAGCTTATAGTATGGATTTGAGAACTTCCTTTCTAATCTAGGCATCAAATACTATAAAGCTCTCTTCAATTCTTGCTTTAACTGCAAATCATTCTTTCTTTTAATTTTTTTCCACTTAGTTAAAAATATTTTACAATTTTTGTCCACTTTGACCTATGAGTTATTTAGAAATACATTAATTTCCAAGTATTTGTGTATTTTCCAGTCATCATTCTCATGTTAATATCTAGTTTAATTTTACTATGGTCAGAGAATGCACTTGAAATAATTTCAGTAATTTTTAATTTGCTAAGGTTTGTTCTATGACCCAGAATATGATCTGAGATGGTGAATGTCCCATGTGCATTTGGAAAGGACATGTGTTCTGCTGTCATTGGTGGGAGTGTTCTACAAAACTCGAGTGGGTCCCCTTTGTTTTTCTAGTATTCATCCTGATTTCCTGTCCACTTGTCCTATTGATTTCTGAGAAAGACCTATTAATGTCTCCAGTTGTAATTGTGGACTTGTAATTCTCCTTGTATTGTAATTCTTCTTTAGTTCCATAAATGTTCGCTTCATGTATTTTAGTCTCTTCTGTTAGGCACCTACGTATTTAGAATGGCTGCACCTTCTCGGCGAACGGAGACTGCCACCACGTTGTGAAATCAGTCTTTTTCCTTCTTTGCTCTGAAGTTTTCTTCTTCTAAAATTGATGAAATCACTCCAGTTTTCTTCTGATACATGTTTGCATGGTATATCTTTTCATCTGTTTACTTTTATTACTAAAATAAATTATACTTTTGAGATGGGTTTCTTATAAATAGCATGGAGTTAGATTTTCAGAAATTCAAGATGTATTGAATTGTCAATATGACGATTTCTGTGAATTTAGTTGGTGTGTTTAGAACATTTTCATTTAATGTAAACATTGACATGCTTGGATCTAAGTCTATTGTTATTTTTTAACCTTGATCACTCTACTTCTCATTCTTCTCTCCTCATCTTTCTGCCTTCTTTTAGGTTTTGTGAATACTTTTAGTCTTTCATCTTATCTATTTAATTTTTGATAAAAATCTCTTTGAATGTATTTTTTCAGCAAAGTTTCTCAATACTTATTAAGAAACTACTAAAAAGTACAATACTTCAAGAAAGTTTGTTTAATTTGGTTTACTGCTAATGAAAAAATGGTTCATATGAAAATTTTTATGTTTTTGAAAATTACTTACTGAATAATAAATTTAGTTGTTATATTCTCTAACTTTCAATGATATGATAAAATATCATTACATGTTTTTCTATTTGTTATTATGAAGATATATCCATGAAATAGACAATAATATGCCGTTTTGCAGAAAAATGTGTTCTAATCTTAGGTGTAAAACAGTAAGTCTTTCCTTATTAAATAGGTGGTTAGCTGTAGATGTTTCCCAGCTTAACAGGTTAAGGCAATCCTCTTCTAGTCTGATCTTACTGCGTGCTCTTTTCAGCATGTTACTTTCTGTCAAAACAAAATTGATGCAAAAAATTCCTTTTTTCAATTGATATTATTATGATCATATGATGTTTTTTCTTTTGCCTGTTTTATGATGCGTTACCATAAAAATACTTTTATGATTAATTATTGACAGTAATCAGCTTATTGGTCACTGAATATTCCACTAACCTGACATATCTAAAATAAAGTCTATTTTGTCATGTTATGTAAGTTTTTCTTTTTGTCTTAGTTGTTGAATTTAGTTTGCTAATATTTTAATGAGGTATTTGCATCTAAATTCATGAGAGATATTGGTTTGTAGGAGTTTTTTTTATTCTGTATTTATCTTGATGTGGCTTCAGGGTAATACTAGCTTCATAAAATAAGTTGGGAATTGCTCCCCCTTCTTGAGTTTTTGGAACACATTGTGTTACCTGTGATTCTTCTATAAGTGGTTGATAGAATTCTCCAGTGAAATCCTCTGAGCCTGGGGATTTCTTTTCCGAGAGCTTTTAAAATGTGAATTTAATTTCTTGAATAGTTACTGGGCTGTTGTGGAGTGGTTCTGCGTCTGTAGTGCAGGTCTGTGTATGTGGGTCAGATGAAGCGTTCTGTGTGTGTGGATTAGGTCGTGTTGGCTGGTTGTGCTGTTCACGTCCTCTGTGTCCCGGGTGCTCTCCTGGCCTGCTGTTCTGTCAGTTGCTGAGAGGGGCTTATTAAGTCCCCAGCTAAAACGGTGGCTTTGTGTCTGTCCCCTTTTCAGCTCTACAGGCTTTAGCCGTATGTGTGTTTGGATTCTGTCGTGTGGTGTACACACAGGAAGGGCTGCTGTGTCTTTGCAATGCCTCATGTAATTCCCCTGTCTGAAGTCTACTTTAGCAGATCTCTACATACACACTCCTACTTTTTAAAATTATCTTTTCTATTATTTTCCTTAAATGTACTTATGTCATTAAATTTTAAGTGAGTTTATTATAAACAGCATATTTTGGGGTCTTTTTTTGTACATTTTGCCAAATTCTGGCTTTTGATTGGTGTATTTCAACCATTTATATTTAAAAGCATTTATATGTTAGTCCTGAAGTCCACCATATTATATGTTTTTCATTCCTGTTTCTTCTTTTTATATTACTTTATTACATTTTCTCCTTTTCTCTGAATTATGTAAACATTATTTGTGGTTTCTAATTTATGACTGTATAGTGCTTGTGAGTTCATCTTCTCAGTTTTCCCAACGGTTTCTTGGGTATCCGTGTGTGGCTGTCCCAGCCTGCTGGCACCAACGTGCTGCCCTGGACTCGAAGCACCTGCATCACTGCGGCTTGTCGTTCTCCTGCCAACTCACCACACGAGCCCAGCATTGGTACATCTCAGGGTTGGCGTCAGCCGATTCTCTTTTTTTCTTCAAGTTGTGATTTTCTTGGTTCTTGGTGCAATGGAGCTTTTAGGTGGTGTGCTGGCTGCTTTTCACAGTGTCAACTGACCCTGGGTCCTGGTTAACTCGTTTGGTGTAGCAGGAGCCCCTCTGCCTCGGCTGGGTGCAGCGCCTGGCCTGCTCTGTGTACCGTGCCTCCACGTTCAGAAGCCTCGCACTGAGGCTTTGCTCTCTCTCGTATTCCTCCTGCCGCCAGGGCTTCCACGTGTCAGGCCTGAGGGGGCCTCTGGAGTGTGCAGCCCCATGGGACATGATCACACATACCATGTGGTCACAAGGCCTGGACTACCGTCTAAGGAAGGAGAACGCCTTGGCCATGGACGTGCCCTTAGCCCATCTCCACGGAGCAGTCATCCACACGTGTGTCTCAAGCCTGGTCACTGTCAAGGCATCAGACCCTCCTACAACCAGAAGCAGTTTTTACTCTTGCCAGAAACAGCAGGCTTGCCATTTATGTGACTTAATCTTCATTAAGTATTTAGTTATAAGAAATTATATTTACTGAAGTTATTATGAAAATCAGACAATCCATTTGCCCAAACCCTGTCAGCCTCACTGTATCTATTTATATCTATAATCTATCTGTATTTCTGCTTTGTACACACATTTAAGAGTAAGGAGCAAGGCAATAGAACTCATCCGACCAAACCTGCAACTTTATAATCATATTTTATTGTAATAATGGAAATCTCACATTTACTGTCACTTAATTTAGTAAACTATTGTAGGCATATTATTTCCTGACACCTCCCTAAACCTAAGGGGTCATTATAATAATCACAATTTTATCTAAAAGGAAAGTGAATATTAAGAGGTTAAATACCAGTTAGAGGGTTCTAGGCAAATTAGGAGTTTTAATCCTGGCTCTCTGAGTCCAAATTCTGCATCTTTAACCACAATACTACACTGTGGAAACACATTATTTTTCTTTTATTTCTTAAAATAATATTTGTTCTCTCTACTAGTAAAAATAATGTATACACTTTAACTAACCAAAGCATACTGGTACGATGCATATTTACATAAATGATTACACCACAAAATGGCTGAAATAAACAAAAGTATATTAAAATGTGGAAATCTAAACGTATCCATTCTGAAACTATGGATAACCCATCTTTCACAAATATCTTCTTCTGGATAGAAATATTTATTAAATTGGTTTGCAGATAGGCAACATCCTTTGAAATGAGGGGATTGAGGCAGGTGTTTACTCCTGCTCTCTTCTGCCCTGACAGGAAGGCCCGGAGTGGTGGGGAGCACCGTCCCAGGACCCCCAGGGTCCCCCAGACTTCTAGGAGCAGGATATGTAGATGGAGGGGGGCAAAAGAGAATGTGGAGGAGTAACACTACGTGAGCTAACTGAAAGTGGCAGAGAAAGTTCGTTTTATGTAAAACACAATATGCATTCTTAGAAGAAATAAGAAGCAGTTCCACCTGCATCAGAAGCAAAATGAGTTTTCTCCCTTCTTTTACTATTTTTCATTTTTTGTGTGTGTGGATGTTCTGGCCAATGCAATCCTTTAAGATAAAAGCACTACGGTCATAAATATTAATAAAAGAGAATCATTAGGTAAATTTTCACATATTTTTAATAGAAAATCATCAGATAATTTTTCAAATATACATAGAAGGAAAAACTTTATTATCAATAGGAAATCATATGTATGTGTAACATCACACACAAACATATTTATATAAATTAGTTCAGTAGTGATGGTGTCAAAAATGGACAGGCAAAAAATGGTTAAACGTAAAAACAGATAGAAGTATAATGAAGAGTCACCATACAATATTAACACATAGATATTACAAAATTGTTTATATAGTACATATTGTATATGCAGTATTACATAGTGGAAAACACACACAATATAACCACCAGACACATATTTTATATGGAAAAATGAACACAATTTTAAAGTATATAAGATAAATCTCGAATAAATGAAATGAATATCTTATTTTTGGATGGAAAGGCTTAATGTGAAAAGGACCTCAGTTTTTAGTTATTCCTATATGAATTCATATCCTTAACATCATACCAAAGAAAATCTCAACTCATTCATAATTGGTTAACCTAGAAACTTTATAAAACTGCTTCTGAATTTTCCTGGAATGAACGTGTTTGAATAACCAGAAAGGCAACTTCTCTGCCCCCTGGAACAGCTGGCTGTGCACTGGCTCAGGCTGTGCCTTTCAGCTTCCAGGTCAATCCGTCTTCACTGAGACACGGCCCGGTGGGGGAGCCACAATTATTATGTCCACTGTAGGGATTAAGAAGTGGAAGTTATAAGGTTAAGTGACTTGTCAAGGTCATACAACTAGTACGTGTCCAAGCAGGAAGTTGAAGCCAAGTGCATGAATCCGTTATGTTTCATCAAGAAGGAGGACAAGGGAAGGGGGCATAGGGGGTCAATCTCCACCTCTGGGTGTTAACGTCCATACAAAGCTACAATAAGGAAGATGGTGTGGCCGCGTGGAGAGAGCTGCGTGCTCACATACAGGCTGAAGCAGAGAGAGAAAGTTATTAGATGAAATAATTGCATCTGAAATCGTCAGGAAAAAATATTGGTCAATCAATGATGGTGTGAAAAATAAATCTGCAACTCTGTATTGCTTTTCATACTAAAATACATTTGGTGTCAGAGAAGACTTTAATGTAAACAGCACTATATAAATCAGACAATCAAAAAGCTTTTGATGTTAGTAAATACAAGCCAACAATCTAATTGCATAGCATGTGAAGGACAAATCCGTAAAGAATTCACAAAATAAGTTATGTAAATGACCAACAAAGTACGGAAGACATTCGACTTTGTTAGCAAAGAATTACAAATAAAAATGACCTTGAAATTTTGCTTGTCCTTAGTTTTCCCAGAAGAAAAGACCAAAAAAAAAAAAAAAAAAAATGTGGTAACCTTTCCCATATTGGTCAGAATAAGAATGGACACTGATAGACAGTTTCTGGATGATTTGACAAAACGTAGTAAAATGCTCAAAATTTACAATAAGTTGACCTTCTGTAGCATTCAAGTTCGACGCTGATATATTTAATGGAAAGAATTAGATAAGTCAAAGAAAGCCATAAGCACGATGATACTCATTACAACATTATTTATATTAGAGGAAATTGGAATCGACCTAAATGCTCATCAGAGGAAATCTGCTAAATAAATTAGAGGACATCTACAGTGTTCAGCTATTAAAAAGAACGATGTAAATCCACATTTGCTGACTTGGAAAAATGTCCATGAGCAAACAAAGCGTGTTGCAGAACGGTCTGCAGTGCAGTCCCACAGTGGCACTGGGTGTGAGTGAGAAACGCTAGGAATGAAACCTCCCATGCGTTGCCTTCAGCTTTTAACCACAACGAACATTAAACTTGAGTCTTACCAGTTGGCTCCTATAAATATGAGCTCTGATACTTCCCTAATGCTGTGGGCCAAACCCCAGTGTTTTTGATGTAAGAAGTTTATTATATTGCCTTATTTTGGTAAAATTTCTTGTTTTCTTCTGATTCTAAAATATACATTTTATTCTTGTTTAAAATATGAAAGCGATATACTATTTAGTGCAATTCACCAGAAGTCGGCATGGTAACCAAAAAATACAGTCCAACTGTAAGCAAATACTCTATTGACATGGAAATTACAATTTTAATACATATCACGACAATTTATATGGACCTTAAATTATTTTCACAAAACCTACTATTTTTTCTGGTGGAATACTAAACATGCATAATATGATGACAGTATTTGAAAAATTAAATATGTTCCCTGGGATGCAAATACTGCATGTGCTAGAGTGAAATGAGAACCTGAAAATCCAATCTTTACCGTGGGCCCGAGGGTGGAGAAAAGGCGTGTACACAGGCCTGACCATCCACACTTCGCAGGCGTAGAGACAGCTGGGATGCATGTTTATAGCTTTGCTTGTGCAAACAGAGAAGCATGCCAGTCTTCTCATGCAGCAAATCTTATTTCCGATACAAATTTGAAAATCTGTGAAGCATGATAATATTCACTCTAGGATCTATGACCTCCCATAAAACACAAGGAGGATGAGGAGTGAGTTCAATGGATTCTAATGATGCCTGTGGACTCATGCGCTCCCGTAATGACTGGGGAAGATTTATACGCTCTCTCTAGGTATAATTAGACACCCACCATCCCGTCTGACCCTGCTGTGGTGAAGAGCCCTTCTGCTTTTTGTTTCAGCAGATGAATCAATACTCGCACGTTCTACCACTGTGGAGTGAAATTGAGGAAATGAAAATCTGATAATTTTGCTCCCAGTGCCGTCTAGACAGAGGAGAGCAGTGTTAGTCTTTGACAGGAAGATCTATTTCCAGTTTCTCAAAAGGCTAGTGTCAATTTTGAAACTTCTCCTGTTATTGATTTTCAGTTTTGTTAAAAAGGATGCTTTATTAGGAATATTAGTCCCAGCGACCATGTGGGCTCATATCTAGTGCACAAGCAGGTGAACGTGCATTTTAATTTGGGGTCTGGGTGGGTTTGCATTGCAGATCCTTTTGTGCAATTACTGTCAGCTGGTAGCCCCGCGTCGGCAGTCAGATGCACTCCTACCGATTAAACGGGAGAGCCAAGTCGCCGTCTGTGTCCACGTGGACAGGCCTCGACTTTGCCAAGGATGCATTCATTGAATCATGCCTCTCTCCATAATATATCTTAGGATCCATTTGCTGAAGTTTTGTAAAGTGTATTTACCTGACCACACAGTGTTGACATTGGGGCTTGTAAGCTTTTAGATTTTAACATCCTCAAAACAAGTTGTATTGGATCAGTGAAGATATTCTAAGCAAACACCGCCATCGCTCTCTTGGCATGAACTAGCAAGCCACGCCATCCCACTTGCTGTGAAAGGCTCTGTGTTCTGGGTCCCTCCATGGCCTCCCCACACATCCAAGACACCTCTCTTCCTGTGATCTTTTTGGGATCTCTGTGCCCTTCCTCCAATACTTAATGAAACATTCACTTAGCTTCGCCTCTTCCCTAAACTGTACATTCCCCAAGAGAAGAAGTGTTTTGATTCTTCTAAGTTCCCTGGGTTTGGCAAAGTGTCCCCTACAGAGTGGGAACTCGGGGCCATTAAGCAAGGGCAAAATGCCCTCCGCCCTTCATGGTCTGAGCTGCTCAGCTTGAAGCATGTATCTGGGTTCTTACTGAATCAAGTTTGTACTTTCTGTTCCTGAGAAATAATATATTTCAGGATCACATGAATTTTTAAAGGCCAGTTAGACATCATTGTGGAGAATTTTTTTGTTTTTTTTGAGACAGAGTCCCCCTCTGTCACCCAGGCCAGAGTGCAGTGGCACGATCTTGGCTCACTGCAAGCTCCACCTCCTGGGTTAAGCGATTCTCCTGCCTCAGCCTCCCAAGTAGCTGGGATTACAGGCATGTGCCACCACGCCCAGCTAATGTTTTGTATTTTTAGTAGAGACGGGGTTTCACCATATTAGCCAGGATGGTCTCGATCTCCTGACCTAGTGATCCGCCCTCCTCAGCCTCCCAAAGTGCTGGATTACAGGTGTGAGCCACCTCACCCGGCAAGAATTTTGTGTCTGGTATAATTCTGTATC
Source organism: Aotus nancymaae (assembly GCF_030222135.1). Lineage (NCBI taxonomy): Eukaryota > Metazoa > Chordata > Mammalia > Primates > Aotidae > Aotus > Aotus nancymaae. Next base: position 490,474 of record NW_026988432.1, on the reverse strand, counting down.
CTGCCATTACGGAAAAAAGACATGACAGCGATTCTCATGCTGTTAATACCGTGAACCACTGACAGCATAAGGCGAGATGTTTCTTTTCTCCACTTCTTTAGTTTCACTTTTTAAGAAGTGGTGAAATCTATGAACTAATTCTCCAGGGTCATGGGATCACCTAGAACAAGGTTGCGCACAGAACTTTGTGAGTACGCTTGAGAAGAAAGATTTATGCAAACCACCCTCCACTTCCTTCTGAAGGAAACGTGATTTTGGTTTCTGCAGATATTGGCATGAGTTATGGACCACAAGACAACTACCTTTGTGGTTTACAATGATACTTCTTGAAAGTGAAAATTTATTCCCAGGCAAATTAATGACACCTCGGGAAGTGCACTGCCTCCTCGCTCAGTACCACTCAGGGGGTCATGATCTGACACCACCCGATCTGTCTTAGGCTGCACAACTTCTGGACACCGAGAAAGCTGAGGGAGAAATGGGTGTGGGTCCCATGGATCACTCCCATTTGGATCCACTGGAAATCAGAATCATGGTATGAAGGCTTTGCAGTAACTGACAAGCTGCTGTGAGTTTTTGTTAATTAAAAACTCCACACTTTGCTCCTATAATCACATCCATGTATTGACCTAACATGGTGGCTAGTGAAGATGCTTTCTCTGATTCCCGAGGTGAATCAACATCTAGCTAATCTGCGTTTCTGTTTTGTTTTCTAATTTTCTATGCTGCTGCCTGCAAGTACTTCCAAATCATGGTGAAATTACCCTGCACAAATCAGCACATGAAAGGTGAGCAACCTGGTGCCTGCACCCGACGCGGACTTCCTTCCTCACCTGTAAGCCGTCAGGGGCACCAGGCACGGTGAGTGATTCCACTGACGTTTCAGTGCCGTGCCACTCCCCAGTTTACAGAATAAGGATGTTCTTGCAACCTGTTTTCACTGTACCTTTTAAACATCAAAGTTCCGAGGAGCCCATGGTTGGGAGGTGAATTTACCGCACGCTCCTTCAGCACGTTGCTCTCTGGCAATTCAAAATACAACCTTATTGTTGCTCTTGTCTTATTTCAGAATGAAACTCTTCCTTTCCTGGCAGGGGTGGGGGATAATCTCGGAGCCACGTCTCACGAAGCAAGTGGAAAGATGGTAAGAAACTACTTGATTTATCTGAGGAAAAACCTGACTCACTTTTAAAAACCGCACAATAGATATTCTAATTTGGGACCAGACACTTTTTCCCATATGGTCTGAGGTCATAACAGAATACAAGGAGAATTACAGATTTGTGTTTGTGTGTGCATGTGTGTATATGAGTATGTATGTTTCTATGTGTATGTGCATGTGTGCGTGCATGTGTATATTTGTGTGTATGTTTCTGTGCATGTGTGTGCATGTGTATGTGTGTACATGCGTGTGCATGCGTGTATGTGCATGTGAATTTGTGTGTGTATGTGGGAGGGGCATTCTCTTTCTTTCTCCCGAAGCCACTGCATCTAGAGAATGTCGGGTGCTGGGGACATGCTATTCCGGCGGTGTGGTGCAGGTTTTAATTTAGTTGAATCCCCATGGTTACAGAATGTCTCCTAGCCACAGTCTTCCAAGAGACGATGCCAGCACTTAGCATAGAGACACAGGCAACCAGACCTGGACAAAGGACAATCACACTGGCGGAAGGACAGCGTGTGTGATGAGATGTGGAGAGAGCTGGGTAGCTGAGTAAGTATCTTGTCATCCCAGTGACCCACTCGCAGACAGAATGACCTGGAGCAAATCCTGGGACCTCTCTGGCCTTTTTGGAAATGAAAGGTTTCCACTAAGTAAACCCTTCCCCTTTGCCTGCATCTGGTCTTCTGAGGGCGCGTCACTTTTGCCGCAGACATTATTTAGCATGCAGCCTTCATGGACCTGGGATCAGATCGCTTCTGTGCACGACGGGCAGCATTCCTGTATTTTAAACATTTCTTTAAAATGACTTCCAATTACAGGACATGTCTACTGCTTCAGCCACCTAAGTTCAACAGAAAACAGCTCAGCCATGAAGAAGTTTATTTTGCAAACAGGTTTACACTCCTCAGTGACTGTTCAGTGACCATCCAAACAGCAGGGGCTTCCCTCATCCATGCTTCATCTTAACCCTAACCCTTTCTTGTGGCAGCACATATATTACCGTAAAAATAAAACATATTTCTTCTCAAATAGTTTAACTAAATGATTTTGGTACAAATATATGGGTTATCGTCCAGAATGTTCTTAAAGATGGATCGTATTCATACCGAGAGTCCTGTTTTCGTAAGTTCCATTTACAAAGTCTGCTGAGGTTGCATTTCCCACCAGGACCCAGGACGCCCCTGTTTTCCAGCAGATGGGTGATTCGGGACCCAGAACATTCTTTGAGGAGAGCTTGACATGACACTCTATAATGGCTCAAACTATTGAATAAATAACACACACTTTATAACATCCCTAATTATACAATTGCACAATAGTCCATAACAGCTCCTGACGGACTATGGAGTGAATACTAAGCATTTCTAAAAGTCCGTAATTATGTAATTACGTGATAGTCTATAATTAAGGACTACTGGGTAAATATATAATTGGGGAGTTTTTAAAATCCATCATAAAATACTTTTAAAACTGTGACTGCAGTAAAAGAAGGAAAAAACAGAAACTTAGTCCCAGAAAGCCAGATTTGAATGTTTTGCTTTTAAGAGGTCTCACTAAATCGAAATCTAAGCAGTGAATGCTGAGAAACCACTTTGCATCTCCCGCGATGTCTTCGTTTGTTTGTAGCCGTCACTGCTTCTCAGGGCTTGAAAAAACCCACCCAAGGACACCCTGCCACGCACCATGGGGACACAGGAACAGGAGCAGCTATCCAGAGTGTGCTGCAATCTCTGGAGTCAAGTGGGAGAAACGGATTGAGTTTGGGCACAGAAGCGGGGGCGGGGGTCACCTCTGTCCTGCCCATATCCCAGCAGCTATCCTGCCAGTTACCCAACATCACAACGAGCAGAAACCTAGCTCGGGAATGAAGGCAAAGAGATAAGCACTTATCTAAGCCCTCGGCCAGAATTCAAAAAAAGGACCAGGTATGGAATGTCCAAGCTGAGGGTTTCTGAAGGGACAGACGCCTCCACGAAGTTTGCTGCTCACACTGCCAGTTGTCAATGAGAGAGGAAACTCAGATGTGCATTGGAGAGGAAACAGCAAACTCGTGAAATTCAACCACTCCTGTGGCTTCTCTCTAAATCCCCCAGTTTCGTCCTCACTGTTTCTGCACCCACTCAGCTGGGCCTGCCCAGCAGCTCCTCCCCAGCCTGGCCCTCCTTCCTGCCTGCCTTTCTGTGATTTTGCCATGAACGCTCGGATGGAGGGACAGGAGGTGGCTGGCACCCGGTGGCGGAGGGCACCTGAACGTGGATGCCCGTGCATGCTCCCGGCGTCTGAGCCTGAAGCTTCGTGCCGGGGATCTAGGGAGCCGGGACTGCTTGGGTGGGTGATCAGCTGCCCGGCGTCACACGGAAACCACAGAGCACTTAGTTCAGGATGAGTGCTTTCGTTTTCAGTTGCATAAACTTTAAACTCCTTCTGAAAATCTCACACTCCTTTGGCTCCTGTTGACCTACCTGAAGCTGCACTACCTGTGACCCACTTCCTTAATGACACCGATGTGCCCAGCTACACAAACAGCTTCTCAGCCAGATCCTGAGCACTAATCTTCCATGCTCTGTGCCGGCGGCGCCCTCCATCGCAAATCACCCCAGGGGGCTTGAAATTAGGATTCTGTGATGGCCCTGAATCGCCTCCGCTGGAGGGGATGGAGTGGCCGTACTGGGCACCTCTCAGGAGGAGGGAGCCAGGTCACCTGGGTGGGCAGGTGAATCACAGCTGGGTCCTCAATCAGCAGCTGTGTGGTCAGGCAGATGCCTGAAATACAATCTCTCCATGTAAAAAGTTTGGAAAGAGCTTCTGAAGCAGGACTGTAAGATCCAATCATCGGTAGATAAGAAGGAGGGTTTGTAAAAGGAAAAAGTAACGACAGCAAACAAGAGTCCAGGTAGAGCCCGTGCACTCTCCTCGCTTCCCGGGTGCGTGGGACCCACTGTGCTCCTAGCAGAGGCGCCTGGGCTCTTACTCAGCAGATTTGGGAAACCGGAAACCGGCGTTGTAATAAGCACACAGGCTCCCCTGATGCACAGAAGCTCTGAACCTGGCCAAAGTTCTTAAACAGGTGATTTTCCTGAGAACTTATGAAAGAAAAAACACACAAAATGTAAGAAACGGCTGGGCACAACGGCTCACAACTGTAGTGCCATCACTTTGGGAGGTCAAGGCCAAGGCTGTTGGATCACCTGAGAGATTAGGAGTTTGAGACCAGCCTCGCCAACATGATGGAACCCCGTCTCTACTAAAAATAAAAAAAAAATTAGCCAGGCATGGTGGTGCATGCCTGTAATCCCAGCTACTTGGGAGGGAGGCTGAGGCAGGAGAATCACTTGAACCCAGGAGATGGCAGTTGCAGTGAGCCGAGATCACACCATCGCACTCCAGCCTGGGCAACAGAGCGAGACTCCATCTCAAAAAAAAAAAAAAAAAAAAAAAAGGTGAGATAGAAAGGCAAGTGTATGAAAATCCATTAATGATAAGAAGTATCTGTTTCTTGCGCTCTCAGGAGAAGTTGAAGAGGAGGAAGCCGTGATTTGTGACGGGCGGAAAATGCTCTGCCTGACTGCGTGCTGCGTCAGGTGATAACGGTCCTAGAAAAGCCGCTGCGGGTGTGTTAAGATTTTTTTTTTTTTTGTAGTTCATACTGTTTCCTCTTCCAGGTCGAATTTTGGAAGGCCTGTCGAAGAATGTTATTTGGAAAATCCTTGAATAATCTCACGAATCACTAACTATCTGTTCAAGTGTTTGTTCTATGCTCTTCCTGTTCTCCACAGACTGAAGGGTCCTTTAGGAAAAAGGACAATGCGTGCTCAAGTCAGACATTTGTGTAAGTGAGTGTTCCCTCCAAAATCACAGTCAGGCAGAACCTTAGACGTGCGCCTGCAATCTCCGACCTGAGGCTCCGTAAAGAAAGAGGTCAACATTAACGACTCCATCCATAACCACTTTGTCATACCTGAAGAGCCCTTGGCTTTTTATGTTCCTTTTACAGGTGTCTCAGCTCAATGGATGCAATATTAGGAACACACACTATGGCTCCACTATCTAGATGAGGATGGTGTGGCTGAAGGAGTTTCAGTGACCGTCCCAACCCACACAGTGGCAGCGGTGAGACCAGAACCCACAGGGCGACCCGCCAGAGGAGGATGTGTCTGAGAGGGAGCAGGTGTGTCATTGGTCACGTCACTGGGGACAGAGGTCAAATAGGGATTGCTGGGCAAGGCGGGACATGGGGGCAACGTAAGTGTCCAGGGGCTCCGGGCTGGAGCCTAGAGTGCCCCGAGTAGCACGGGGACCCGCAAGAGCCACCTCACCACATGCAATGCCAGGGTCAAGGAGCTGGGCAGAGAGAGATATTCGGGGGAATATCAGAGAACTGGAAAGAGGGTCCTGGGTCTAAAATCTTCCCACAGCTTTGTCTTAGCACCTCAGTGGCCAAGCCATAGTCAGAAAAGAGAAAGAGAGAGAAAAAAATGCAGAGTGAAAACTTGAAAAGACATTTGCTTCTAGATGAATTTCCTGGGCTGCAGTAACAAATTCCTACAATCAGGGTGGTAAAAACATCAGGAATGGGTTTGCTCACGGTTCCGGAAGTCAGAGTTCAAGATCAAGGTGTTGGCAGCACTGACTCCTCCCCAGGGCTCTTGGGGAGAGCCGTTCCTTGCCTGTCTTCCAGCCTCCGGTCACTGCCTGCAGGCCCTGGTGTTGCTTAGCTTGTACACAGGTCATTCCCATCTCTGCTCCGTCTTCACGTGGACTTCTTCCTTCTGTGCCTCTGGGTCCCTGTGGCTAAACTATGCAGACACCAGTCACTGTATGGAAAACCACCCTAATCCGTAGACCCTCATCATAACTTGCTTGCATCTGCAAAGATGATCTTTTCAACTGAGACCACACTCACGGTTTGCGGGTGGGCATGAATGCTTGGGAAACAACGTCCAACCTATCACAAGTTCCTAAGAAACAAATTCCATGTGAACCAGGGAAGATTCCCGACTAGCTGCCAAGTCTTCTGCACTTGAGTCTAATTCAAGGTGAACTCAAGATTCTGATTTAATCCAGGATCATTTAAGTACCCCATGTAGCAAAACATTAAAAATTTAGAAAAAGATTAATTTTAAATCTGAGACAACGGAGGAAGTTAATCCGCTTTGGGGGTTTTCCTGATTAGGGTAAGGCTAAGGCCGAAGCAATGCTTTAGAGCTTCCGCAATCAATTTCCTCAAAGGCTGCACCACCTAGAACCTCCCAGAACGGAGCCCCGTTTGGGGATGGACTTCCACTCCACAGCCCTCTGTGGGAGTTCACCGTGTGACAAGCACCATAGCTGCACTGCAAACCCAACTAACTTGCTCTGTTGACGTGAGGGTGACTGGTGGGCCACAACACAGCCATTTCTACCTTGACTCAAGGCACAACATGGTAAGCCTTCTAACATCCAGCAGTCTTCTGTCTGCTAGCCATTTTTAAGCAAATGTTATTTTAAGCCAGGTAAAACAAACCTTGTCATTGATTCAAAGGATAGCTATAAGCCCTTCAACTTAAGGATTGGTTGCTAGTGAAGTTGTTAGGGAATCCGTCAAGACAGTCCACAGCCTGCTCCCCATCTACGGTGAGTGCCACCTCTAGAGATGCCCCGGGTGAGACCTTCCCTTCAGCACCCACTGTGTCATTCACGGTCTCTTGAACACTGCTATGCCATGTGCACTCCCAGTGTACCTTATTACTCATTCATTCAACCCACAGATATTATTATTTCTCTGATTAAATACATTGTATGCATATTGCAAAATTACTGCTCAAAATTAATTTCTGGAGTTTTCCAGGTCCTGCTTAGTTTAGAATTACTTCTCAGTTCTCTGAGAAATAATTAAATGCAGCAAATTCTCTTCATATGATAGAATATTCTAGACTTCAACAGGTAAATTTTACTTAAGTAAATTAAAAATTAAAGACAGATATGGGGCCAGATGCAGTGCCTTATGCTGTAATCCCAGCACTTTGGGAGGCTGAGGCAGGTGGATCACCTGAGGTCAGGAGTTCAAGACCAGCCTGACCAACATGCTGAAACCCTGCCTCTACTAAAAATACAAAAATCAGCCAGGCATGGTCACATGGGCTGTAATTCCAGCTAATCCAGCTACTCCAGCTACTCAGGAGGCTGAGGCATAAGAACTGCTTGAACCAGGGAGGCAGAAGTTGCAGTGAACTGAGATCGTGCCATTGCACTGCAGTCTGGGCAACAAGAGTGAAACTGCATCTGAAAAAACAAAACGAAGCAAAACACTCACACACACACACACACACACACACACACACAAAAGAAAGATTTTGCTACTGGTAGAACAGACAGAGAGTTGTAGAATGACAGAAAAGTAGAAAGCCAGAGAAGGCTGTTAATCTCTGAACTCCTCTGGAAGACACAGAAGATCTTCACAGGTTTCTGCAAATACCCATTTCATTGCCCACACCCCCCGCCACGGGCAGCTCCTTCCCTCCTGGCTTCCCCAACCCTTGGCAGCTGCTAGTCCACTCTCCATCTCTAAAAACTTGTCATTTTGAGAGTGTTACACAAATAGAATCACACAGCGTGTTCTCTTTTGAGGCTTTTTTTTTCACTCGGTGTAACGCCCTTGAGATCTGCCCAAGTTGCTGTATATATCTAGACTTCATTCTTTTGGATGGCCGCACACAATTTTATGTATAAATGTATCACAATTTGTTAATTATTAACGTTCAACTGCAGAAGGACACCTAGGTTGTTTCCAGCTTAGGGTTACTATGCAGAAGTCTTCTGTGAACTCTCATATGTAGATGTTTGTGTGAACGTGTTTCCATTACTCTGGGATAAATGCTCGGAAATGCAGAGCTGGTTGGTGTAATGAGTGGTTACGTGTTTAGTTTTTGTTAAGAAACTTCCAGTCTATTTTCCAGAGTGTGTGCAACACTTTCTGTTCCCCTCACCGTCAACACCAGCTCCTGCGTGCTTCTCGGAATGCTTATTAACGCTTCCATCATTATTAGTTGGCTTCCACTTTATCTATGCTGAGCCACGTAGATCTATTTCAACCAGTTAAACCCACAGAAAACTTACATTCCATTTAGTTGAGAAGGACAGTTTCTAAATGCAAAAAAAATACATATCTGAATATCTTTTTGTGGATAACACACTTCAAAAATTTACATTTTTGAGTATGAGTATTTTTATTATGAAAGGAGACTGTATTAAGTCAGTAGGGTACATTGAAAGCCTTTTTGTCTTGCAAAATTGTGATTTGTTTGTAGCAAAAATGACATGAATTACAATGAGTGACTAAAAATATATAATTGAAAATTATAAATTTAAAACAAATGCATGTATATTATCCTTTCAACCTTAATTGTAGGGCTAATTTTTTTTTCTATTTTAAGTATGGGAGCAGTATGTTTATTTGCATAAATAATTCCATAAGGCATCATCTACAGTTCAGAAGTTGAGTTTGCTGATGGTGGAATTAAAATGTGAAGATGCTGGCAGAGCTATCACAGAGCAGGTTCTTCTAGGTTTTAATGCAAATTTGTAAGTCTTTTACAATTTTCAGCACATTTAATACTTTTTTTAGTGAACCAATTAAAAATGCTCAGTTATCAAGTATTTATAGAAGAATGAACTACATTTTCATAGATGTACACTTTTTTATTCCTATTTTAAAGGATTATATAATATAATTTCAATAAAACTTTCACTATTAAATGATGTGAACAACTGGCATAATGAATATCGGGGCTGAAAATACTAAATTGCCACCCAGTTAGTCTAAAACCCCAGCATTGGAGTCAGTGGGCCCCGGAGCTAGGGGTGGCCCATGGCTGCTGATGCCAGCCTGTGTTTTGCGTGTCCAGCTAAGGTTTTGAGAAGGACTAGATAATACTGACTAATCGTCTAAGGCAGTTAAATGGAGACACATGGAGGAGTTTCTCTAACATGTGCTTTGAAAACAACAAAACATGATTCCACTGATACCTTTAAATACTTAACAATCGCACAAAACACTTGGCTTTGCATAATTCTAATAAAGTTAATCTGAATGACCGTCTTTTCTTTCTTAATGTAAAACCATCCTCCAATATCTGTGATTTGCCAATAATTTTCTGAAGACGGTGATTACACTTTTACAATGAAGATAAATAAAAATGTGCAGTGTATGTGTGTGTGCATATGCAATTATGTGTCATGCTTAATTCCATTTCTTGGTTGTGTGAAGTAGATGATTTAGTCAATATTTACATGTTTTTCAGCAATGCAGTAGAAATTCAATTAATTTTTAGATATAAATTTAACTTAAATAGTTAAGTTTATTTTAAAATGTAACTTACAACATTTTTGAAAGAGGTGGTGGTGTGTTCTCTGTTGGTTTGTAACAAAGTGTGATGTAGTGTGGTTTCCAGACTTGCTGTCCCTCGTGCTGCCCGGGGTGCCTCTCTCAGCAATCTCCCCGCTTGGTTCTTCTCAGCATCGAGTGCTCAGAGTTCAAATGTTAAATTACCGTATTACCACACTGCCACCACTCAACAGAAGCACCGGCATCCCAACAGGCATTCCCGTTCAAAGAGCTTAGATCCAATTTCTTTTTCATTCCAATAAAACCGTTCTGTGTGTTACTTGGAGGCTCGGATCTGCCTCATGCTGCTTTTCCTCTTCCTCTGTTTTTGATCTCCGTGGCTCTGCCATCGCTCATGCTGAATTGCTGAATGTACAGGGAACTGTCATTTGTTTGCTGAGTTGTTTCTCATTGTCTCCCAGGACCACGTAGATGATTTTATTCTTCGCCACATGTTTTCAAAGCAGTCAGGTACTTCAATGAAGACGTACCATCAAAAATCATTTAAACAGAGAAAATAAGGCTGGGTAGTCGGCTAGTTATTTATCCGTGTATATCTCTGTTCCTGTGTTCTTTTCTCATTCATCAAAGGATCTCCAGCAACATACAAAAATGTGAAAATTAAAAGAACATGAAAATGAGTGAGAAATTGAAAAGAAAGAGAAATAACGTTAGAGAAGTTAAATGAAACCAATAACAAGATGAGTACCCAATACAAATGCCCTACGGCCCAGAGGCTTTTCAAGAGTGAATCATACGTTTTATAGTAAATGCCCTAGTATCCAAAACAGGGGAAAGATACAACAGGTTCGGGCATTACCAACGTCCACGTGACCAAGACACTCCCGTTGCTCTAGGGAAGGAAGCGTTCATGAGGCTAAAACTAGAGAGAGCCTTCCTAATGCATTCATTTAATGTGCTCTACACTCTTCTGCTAACATAATAGTGCATTTGTTAAAGCTTATTTTTAAAAACATCTCCTAAAATCTTATATGAAACCAGATATATGTGGATCATCAGGCCTTTTAAAAGTCTCTTGAACATTTTAAAATATAAATTCCTTCTTTAAAAAATGAAATGAGATAAAAGTTTAAAAAATCTCCTAAAACAAACAAACAAAAAACTATATTCTAACAATGACAAAATAAGAGGAGTTCGGTAAAGAAAAATATTTTATAAAATGCCAAATGCATGCAGTCTAAGCATGTGGCTTCTGGCCGTCTTGGATTATTCCAAGAGGAAAATTGAGAATAATTTTCAGGAAATAAAAAAAAATACTTTTTCACCATCAATAAAGAGTATTCTGCATTATCCTAGTACAAAGAAAGCAGCATTTCCTCAGAAAACAATCCAGGGTCCTCCCCAAAAACACAAGCAAATGAGAAATGAGAGGTTCATGTTTCTACGTTTAGATGAAAACCTCAGTAAGTGTAGTTCAGGAAAATGTTAAGAAGATGTAGGTAATGTGTTTCCTTGACTTCAATATGCACATATTCTCAGATTTTGAATAGCCTATAAGCAGGGGAAAACTTCAGAGTGTCAGAGGAAACTTGCCTGCTTCCAGGCCGGGCAGTCGGCATGAAATAGTTTATAGTGTTCGTTGCTCTTTGTAGCCTGGGGTGGACTCTGCCTGTTCGTCTGGTGTTCACCCCATTTGTGTTATTTGCATTGGCAGGGTTACATGTGATTGAATTCTAAATCGGGTTTGAATCCCTAATTGTTGCTTAAGATGGCTTCAGAAGTACTTCATGATGATGCATTCCTTAATAAAAGACAGTGTGTATGAAGCAGATTGTTATTGTGAATGTGCAACGGTGAGAGAATTCTCTCAGGCACCGCGTCTTTGTCTTCTTCCTTAGAAATGTATCCTTGGATTACAAAATACAGTCATCACTAGACTATTTGACTCCGTGACAGTAGAAACTGTGTCTGTTTTTATTCATCATTATAGCCTCAGATTCTTTAAACGTGCCAGACTCACAGGGGACGCCCAGGAATATCTGTTGCCGACTTTCACCGTTTTTATTTCCTGTGACAATTCAATCACACTTATGCATTTTTTGTAGCAAGTGAAGTATATAATTTTTATTCCCTCCTCCTGCTTTGAATTTTTTTCCCAAAAACCTGAGGTGTAGGTTTCAGTTAAAATGGAGGACACTGGGTGTCTACCCACAGGCCACATAAACAGAGAGAGGAGTGATGGTCTACTATTAACATCAGTTCTCATTGCTGCATTGTGTTGAAGACCTGTTCTCCAGGATTTGACACATAACGTTCGCCTCAAAAAATAGTAATATCATGCTGATCTAGTTCCTAACGCAGGCACAGTTTTGATAGAGAACCATCTTTACCTCAGTATTAAACTTATTATCCCAAAATTATGTCCCAGTGTTGGACTCCTAATCTTATGCTAGGCTCTGTCAGCCTTCAGTCTTGCTTAAGAATTTTTATGGTTACAACTCTTTTGATCAAAGCTGGTGACAACTGAACTCTAACTGCACACGATAACTCTGCACTTTTCCTCCCACCCACACACATACCATTTCTTTCATGTCAGAGTCTACTTATTTTCATGCGGGGCATTCATTAGACAATTTTTTAGGTTTAAGTGATATTTAATTATTTTGTCTTTTAATTTTATACTGGGGTTAAAAGTGATTGACACACTACTCTTAACAATATTCCATTATTCTATGTTTGTCTATATATTTACCTCTACCGATTAGCTTTCCACTTTTTGTTTTCGTGTTGCTGTTTAGCATTCTTTTGCTTCAATGTGAAGATGCCCTTTAGCATCTCTTATAAGGTAGTTCTAGCCATGACAACTTTCTCAGTCTTTGTCTGGGAAAGTCTTTATCTCTCCTTTACAAAGGACAGTTTTTCCAGATATAGTATTCTTGGTTTAGTTTCTCTTTTAGCTCTCTGAATACTTTAAACCATTTTTTTCTTGGCCTACAAGGTTTCTGCAGGAAATCCACTGTTACTGCAATTAAGGTCCCTTTCTATGTGACAAGTCCCTTTTTTCTTGCTGATTTCAAAATACTCTCCTTTATTTCACTTTTGATAATTTAATTGTAACATATCTTTGTGTAGATCTCTTTAGATTCATTTTATTTGCAGTCTTGTGGGATTACAAATTTGGATGTCTATTTTCCTCCTCAGGTTTGAGAAGTTTTCAATCATTATTTCTTTAAATAAGCTTTTCTCTCTTTTCTCTTTCTAAAACTTGTATTATTTTTCTTGATAGTGTTCCATAAATTATGTATGTTTTCTTCATTCTTTTTTTTTATTTGTTCTTTCTTTTATTCCCCTGACAGAAATTTTAAATAACTTGTCTTTGGGCTTGCTGATTATTTCTTCTGCTTGATCAAGTCTGCTGTTGAAGCTGTCTATTGAACTTTTCACTTCAGTCATTGTGTTTATCAGCTCCAGAATTTTGAGTTGGTTCTTTTTATAATTTATATTTCATTGAAGAAGTTTTAAAAATTTATTCATGCATTGTTTTTCTTATTTTATCTGCAATATCTTACAGCTCACTGAGATTCTTCAAGATGATTATTTTGAATTCTTGGTCATGCAGTTCATAGATTTCTATTTCTTTTTATCAATTACTGGAGTGTTACTTGGTTCATTTGATGGTGCCAAGTTTCCTGGACTCTTTGTGATCATTAGAGCCTTGCATTGGTGCCTGTGCATGTAAAGAAGTAGACACCTCTTTCAGGTTTTACATACTAGCCCTAGCAGGGAAAGTCCTTCACTAGTCACTCAGTCTAGAGATTTGGGGTGGGACAAGTGGTGGGGCCTGTAGCAAAGGCTGCTGCTAGGATGTATGAGTGGGCAGGCCCAGTCCTTGGGGCCACAGTGAATCTGGATGCTCATTTGCTGTTTCTTTTCACCATGGAAAAACTTTCATGCAAAGGAGTTGCCCTCGGAGCTATACTATGCAGTCTTAGGAGAGGAATGACGTGGCTAAAGTAAAACTGTTCTTATACTCCTAATGCATTTTTTTTCCTATTTCTGAACTCCACCCAGGTACTATAAACTTCCAACTGGATTCCAGTGATTTCGTGCAGATGTTCTCATCCATACTTTGTTTTAAAATTGATGTTTCTGTCGAGGAGCAAGGACTAGCACCTCTTATTTGACCACTTTGCTGACATTGCTTTCCCCAAAATTTTCAGAAAGCAGAGTTTTTGTTTGTTTTTACAAAAATTATTAAAATAATAAACACTGGACAAAACTAATTAGGAAAAACAAAATGGTAAACATAAATAAGAAATATCAGAAATATAAAAGAAATAATACCATGAATTGATCATTAAAACAATGAGAGGATATTGGAACAAATTTTATGACAATAAATTTAACAATCTAAATAAAATTGACATGTAAACAAATTCAATTTACCAAAACAGACATTAAAAAAATAGAAAATTTTCATAGTTTTAGAGCAATCAAAGAAATAAAGTCTGTAATTTAAAACCTTCTCACAGAAACTCTAGATCTAAATAGCTTCACTGTAAATTCTTCTAAATATTTAGAAACATTTAATACCAATCTTACAAAATTCACTTCAGAGTATACCAAATCAAAAAATACTTTACAATTTGTTTTATGAAGCCGCTACAAACTTGAAACCAAAACTAAATAAAGGGAAATTATCAGCCAAACTCTCTGTGATCATAGACTCAATATCCTAAATAAAATATTAGCAAATTTAACCTGGCAATAAATACAAAGTTTAATACATCATAACCAAGAGTTATATTTCATGAACACAAAGTTGGATTAACATTGGAAAATCAATCTATGTAATTTTCCCTTTCAATTGAATAAAGGAAAATAACAACACATAATCTCAGAATTATGAGAAAATTATTTCATAATACTCAGCATTCATTCATGGTGAATCTTAGAAAACTAGGATATAGAAGGAAACTTAAAATCTTATAAAATATGTCACTTATAGCTAAGAATATGCTTAATAATTTTTTCCTTGAGTATGGGAACAAGACAAAAATGTCTACCATCAATGTGTGCAATCTTGTTTAGTGGGACCTATCCTGTACAATAGGCATGAAGAAAGGATAGAAGGCATAATATTGGAAGAGAGAGAGAAAAAAATCTATTAATTTCAGACATAATTGTGTAAATAGAAAATATACAAATTGCATATTGTAATTAATAATTTAAATTAAAGAATTAACTGGATAGAATTATGTAAAATAATTAGTTGAATTTTTGTATAATGCAAACAAAAAATTATATCCTAGAAATGGAAATATTAAAAACACTTTTAAATAACATTAAAAATAAGTCAGCTATTTACCAACAATATAACAAAAGAAGTCAAAGACCTCTATACTGAAAACTGGAAAATATTGCTGAAAGAAATTAAATGTCAGTGAAACAAATGGAGGTATATACTGTGAACTGGAAAATTCCAGGGTTAAAATGTTCATTTTCCTTAAAATGAGTCATCAATTTAATGTAATTTCACTAAAATCCTAGCATTTGTTTGGTAATTAATAAGCTAATTATAAAATGTATATAAATATAAAATTCCAGGCCAGGAGTGGTGGCTCATGCCTGTGATCCCAGCACTTTGGGAGGCCAAGGCAGGTGGATCACTTGAGGTCAGGAATTCAAGATCAGCCTGGGCAACATGGTGAAACCCCAACTCTACTAAAAATAGAAAAATTACTCAGGCCTGCTGGCACATGCTGGCAATCCCAGCTACATGAAAGGCTGAGGTGGGAGAATCATTTGAACCCAGGAGGTGGAGGTTGCAGTGAACTGCGATCATGCCACTGCATTCCAGCCTAGATGACAAAGCAAGACTCTATCTCAAACTAAATAAATAAATGAAATTCCATAAAATGAAAACCTATGTTAGAAAATATACTGGGGAATAACAATGAAGTCAGAGGACTTATATTACCAAATTTTAACACATAATAAAATTACAGTAATTAAAACAGTGTGGCATTGATATAATTACAGAAAAGTGGACCAAAGTTACATACTATAAATTCAGGAAAATAACTTACACATTTATAGTAATCTAAATTATAACAAATGTATTGGAGCAATTAGTAGAAAAGAATATAATTTTAGCAAATGGTGCTAGGTCAATGTCGTCATTTGTTTTCTTTTGTTTATGGTAGAATATTTGAAACTTGGTGATTTATAAAGAAGAGAAATATGTTTCTTACATTTATGGAGGCTGAGAAGTCCAAAGTCAAGGGGCCACATCTGGTGAGGGCCTTCTTGCTGGTGAGGTGGCTCTGAGTATCTTTTTTTTCTTTTTGAGACAGAATCTTGCTCTATCACCCAGGCTAGAGTGCAGTGGTGTGATCTCAGCTCACCTCTGCCTCCCGGGTTCAAGCGATTCTCCTGACCCAGTCTCCCGAGTAGCTGGGATTATAGACACCCACCACCATGCTCGGCTAATTTTTGTATTTTTAGTAGAGATGGGGTTTCACCTTCTTGGCCAGGCTGGCCTTGAACTCCTAACCTTGTGACCCACTCACCTCGACCTCCCAAAATGCTGGGATTACAGGCATGAGCCAACACACCTGGCCAGCTCTACGTATCTTACGATGAGGGACTGAGTTTGTGAGCTCAGGTCTCACTTTTGCTTCTTATAAAGCCACTAGCCCCGTTCCTATGATAACCCATTAATCCATGAATTGATGACCTCTTAAAGGATCCACCTCTCATAACTGCCACAGTGGGGATTAAATTTCAAGATGAGTTTTGGAGGAGACAAACAGTTACACTGTAGCAGTCAATTAGTTAGCTATCTATGTGAAAAAACAAACCTTGACACCAACCTCATGCCTATGTAAAACTGAGACTGAAACTGTCTGATAAAACTAAAAGTAAATTTTAATCTGTAATTCTCCTAGAAGAAAACAGAAAAGTGACTTCTGCCCATCTCAACTTTGGGATGGGCAGAAATCACTTTATAACCATATTTTAGATTTTTTTACATTTTAAAATTTATGTGTATTAAATTACACTATTTTGAGAGTTAAAAACACAAGCTATAGTCTGGGAGAATATATGTAAGATGCTCTTATCTGGCAAAGGCCTTATTTCAGAATATGTAAGGAACTTCTTCAAATTAAAAAGAAAGGGACAGATAACTCTCTTTTGATAACGGTCACAAAGGTTGGGCGTGGTGGCTCATACCTGTAATCCCAGCACTTGGGCAGCCTCCCCGCAAAAAAGAAAACAGTCAAAAAATTTGTGTAGTCAGTCTACAGCAGGAGCTATCCAAATTAATAATAAGTGTATCATTACTCATTAGGGCAATTGCATCTATGGTGAGCTATGACTCTACTACCACTGGAACAGCTAAACTTAAATAGACTGGTGACATAGTGCTGGCAGGCATGCAGAATGGAATGCTCATTTGGTACTTGTGAAAATTCAAGCTAGTATAGCTACTTTGGAAAGCTTTTGAATGGTATCTACTAAATCTAAACATATGTTTACTCCATGATCAAGCACTGCTTTAACTGGGCATTCCTGAAGAGAATTAGATGCTATGTTCACCCCAGATCATGCACTCAAATGTTTATAGAAACTTTGTTCGTAATATTCCAACAGCACAGACAATCCAAGTGCACACTGACAGTAAGAGGGCTAAATACATTGTGGTGTAAGAGTACAATGAGTACAGCACAGCAGCAAGAAAGAACAACAATAGATTTAATTTAACATAGAAGAAATCAGATGCAAAAGAGTATACGCTGAATAATTCCAATTACATGATTTTCAGGGAGTAGTATAACAAATCTATGGTAACAGGGGCCATATGTGGGTGAGTATCAACCATGAGAAGGCATGATGAAACTTTTTGGTGGCTAAAATGGTCTCTGCCTTGACTGAACTAGTGTTGGAATAAAATATTTTGTGGATTTCTCATGTTTCTGCACGTCTTCCTTAAAGAGGAACGCCTCTCTTTGTTCCAGACTAGATTTGCAAGGATGTTTATGGACTGAGCAGCCTCTAAAACCAAAGACGATATCTCCCTCTGAAACAAACAGTAGATGTGGTTACTGTTCATTATGAAAGTTTCAGATCCACTGAGATCAGAATTTCTCTCCACACAGCCCCGGTGGGTGCAGATATCACCTGACCCCTTCACATTGCCCAGGAGGAACTGGGGCTCAGAAGTCACATGCATGCAGATCCCCTGGGCGCTGCTATTGCTGTGGGTGATAAAGTGTCCTTTATCTCTGACCCCAGAGCCTCGTGTCTTCTGCCAGTGTCCCTGCAGTGGAGGCAGGCGAATCTGTGAGTCTGCATGTGGGGTGACATCCCAGACTCTCTGCAGTTCTCCACAGTGGTAGTTTCCAGCTGCATAAATACATACAATTAGGAGTTATGTCTTTTATAAAAACTGTACCTCAACAAAATTCAACTTTAAAACACTTAGGGCCTAATTAAATCCCTCTCTCCTAGGAAATCTAGGTTCTTCATTCAAATGTGTAAACAAGATTCCCTAAGTAATTTGTGGTCTACAGCTGTCATCTCAGGATCTGGGCATTGGTTGCTGCTTTTAGCTATTCTGGAGATTTCCTGACCCTCATACACAGAGAACAAGATGAAATTTAATATACACACGTATATATCATGTACATTTAATTATACATATATATGAATATATATACACAAAGATTTTCGTTTCTATATTTCTGAGGTTATGTATACAAATATGTATTGGGTGTATATATTCATATATATGTACGTGTATATATGTATAATTACATATATATTAATTGATTCAACTCCAAAATCTTTACAAAATTCTGTTGTTTGTACACTTTCCTATTTTAAAAGAAATGAATATATAACAAACACTGTTTCTACACAGGTGGGGAAAATGTGAAACCTTGTAAATATGGATACCCAAGTAAGCAACAGTATTATTTTCTCTTATCGTACATGTTATTCAGGAAATTAAGATCACATTAACATTTTCCTTTATTAAACTAAAAATTTGAGAATCTAAGCAAAAGGGAAAAATTACTTTGGGATTACAACGGGGATAATGTTCCCTTTCTCTTCAGATTAAGACATCCAGCAATGAAAAACCTGAGAATGTTTGCCGGGAAATAGAGCGTTAGAATTCCAATTTCATAATTTGAAAGCTTGCTTTAAACAGACGAATGACTTTAATGCTTTTAGGCTATGCTAAGTTTGTTGTCAAAACTGCGACATCCTTGCTGATATTCTTCAGAAATTTGAGTGAGCACAGCTCACTGATTTGCTCTTGTAATCATTAGCCACAAATTGCTTCTCACCATAAAAAACATAAATCAAATGTATTTTCTTTTTCATTTGGAAACATACTCTCACGAATCCTGGTAACATATTACAAAGCAGGGGCTCACAAAACACGTGGGGAGCATTTAGACTCCGCTTCGCAGTGGAGCGTTTGCTTGTAAATGTCACGAATACCAAGCACGAATCCTCCCAGCAGCAGCATCGTGTCTGCAAGCTTCCTGTTTGACGTCAAAAACATTTCCATTTCTATAGTTCTGAGGTCAAAGAACACACTTTCATAGTCTATTTCTTCCTTAATTATACCTGATGTTAATACGAATCACAGCAGCTGAAATAGGTGATATGCTTTACATATTTAAAGTAATTTCGTATCATCTCTTTTTGATTCATCGACTCTTTTTGAAGTTAACTGTAGATAAAACAGGGTATTATTCCTCTTCTATGGATAGACACACCGAAGTTCGTGAACCTTAAGCAACTTGTCCGAGGTCACGCAGCTGGTAAACCTCACCCTCAGACCCATACCTCCTGCCTGCCTGCGCAGGCCATTCCGGAAGGCCTCATTCCGAAACACTTGTCCTTCAGCTTCCAAAGCACAACTCTCTCTTGGTTTCTCTACCTTACGGGACTTTTTAAAATGTGTCCAGCCCTTCATTAATTTTAAGCATATTTTTCGATCATATAAGTTTTACGTGAATGAATTTCCTTTGTAAGGCAGATAAATGTCGTGAGTGACGCTGAAATTCTCTTTAGAGATTACAGGCAGCTCCGCAGTTAGCCGTCATTGACTGTGTGTGTCCTAGACTGTTTTCGGCACAGAAGCCTCAGGCGCTGCTGTGGCACTCAGGGGCCCTGGCTGCCTGCCCAGATAACGCCTCCTCCAGGGGCCCCGGCTGCGTGCCCTGGTAACGCCTCCTCTCTGTCTTCCCCTCTGTGGCAAGCTGCTGCCCGGATAAGCAAGGGAGTGGCCTCTTACCCTATACTTAAGCATTTCACAGCTTGAAAAATGGTGAAGTGAGTCCAAATGGAACTAACATACTAGGCCAGGTAACGTCTGGACACATATGAATTTAAGATTGTCACACTCTGTCATTAGCTTTGTACCTGTAGTCCTGAGCCCTGGTAAAATGTCAAGCTATGGTTGTCATCATCATCATCGGTATTGATTTAATAAGACGTTTTCTGCTATGATCCTGTGATTGCTCAGTTTACTATGTAGAATTAGGAAAGGATGGTCAGCCACAAGAATTAGAAAATCCAAAATAAGAGTTTTGCTTGTTTTGAGATATGCAGATTTCTCTGCAACACAAAGAAATCTTAAAGGAAAGAATCTCATGGATGGGGCAGTGTGGCTTCTGAGGACCCAGTGTTTTTGAAAGGTTCTGTTGCTCTGCCGTCAACACAAGGCTCTCTGCCCGTGACCCAACTGGTTTTAACGTAGACGTGGTGAGTGTAGACTTAGTTCATTGCTTACATATAGAAAATGGTTGATTTTTTTTCTTCGTGCTAGAAAGCATTTTTTGGGCTTGAATTCTCAAATAGTAATTTAGGAAGACTAAGAGAAAGAGGAGAGAGATGAGAACACTTGACAATTAGGAAGGTATGGCGTTCAGTACGGAAGGTACAGCGTTCAATCGGGAAGGTATCGCGTTTAATCAGGAAGGTACAGCGTTCAATCAGGCAGATACAGCGACCAATAAGGAAGACATCACATTCAATCAGGCAGGTGGCACAGTGTTCAGCTGGGGAGGTTAGGGTTCAGTGTTCAATTGGGAAGGTACAGCGTTCAATCCAGCAGGTAGAGTGTTTGTTCCCTTCCTTTAATGAAGAAAAACAGACGCTGCCCCACTGGGTGTGGACCCTGGATGAGCAGACCAAGTGTCTTTACTCAGAGGTCACCACAGATAGAAGTGATGAGAGCCAAGCACTGACCAGGAGAGAATGGATGGAGAAAAACAAGGTCATCAAACCCCCAAAATGGATGGGGATGGTCCAATCATGTCAGAAAAAACAGGAAGAGCAGACCTTACTGTAGCATAAAAAGGACGAGAAATGCCATGATACAGGAGCAGAGAAGAACAGGCCTGGTGTATCTCCGAGTCCTCCCCAAACCACTGCCATGTCCTGGTTACCTCCAGGTTTCCTCTGAGAATGGCCTCTTCCCTGTTCATAGATTTCATTGCAGGATAAATTCATGCACCTGTTTTCTGCTGTGAAGCTGAATGCATTAACTACCCCATCCCCTTTGTACTGAGTGCAGTCAGAAGAAGGGCCCGTTAGTCAACCCAAGGAGCCAGGCTGGTCTCTCCCAGGCCTTCGAGTCTTCAGGAAAGGGCTCGAAGAGGCTGGAGACCAGAGGGAGCACGCTGACTGGATGCTCCTGCTCTGAGACATCTTCTGTACTTCCTGCCCTCGCATCCACCACTCAGTCCTTCCCAAGTTGGGCTTCCATCCTATTGAAGTCTGCATGACCCTAGTAACTCCCCAAAATGCCTTTTTTGCTTAAATTAACCAGAGTTGCTTCTGTTCCTTTCAACCGAGGAGCCCAGGCAGCACAGGCGTCTTCAAGGACGCCAAATACATGAGATCCCTGCTCAGTGACTCACCTGTCCCCGGTGTCCTCTGCTCCCCTCAAGACCCCAGTCCCATTCCTTTCATCTCTGTAGGTTGTTCCCTTTCAAATACAGAACAAGCTGCATGTCACTATGGGATTAGAAAGCAACGGATAAAAGCCATTTGTCTTAGGAAAATCCTACCTTGGTGCCATCCCTGCTGCTGACAAAGGTACTTTAATGCAGAAACCTGGCCTTGAGCTGTTCTGTGTCTCTGCCGTCAGCTAGCTTTCAGGAGCATCACAGAACACAAATACGGTCATATAAAATTTGTCATTATTTTTATTTTTATTAATTTGGACATATTTATAAGGTCATTATCAGCTGCATAAACAGAAGATCATGGAGAAAATTTATTTTGGTTTAATGCTGGAAAGTGTGAAGTGCCTTTTGAACAACCGGTTTGTTCTACGTTGAGAAGCCTGTATATCTTATTGCTGAGGATATTTTTCCTCCTCTATCCTGGCTGAATGGAAACCAAGAAAGCAAGGTCCAATGTACCTTACTGAACGTCACCAGATACTTTGGTTTGGATTTGCAGGACAATCTTAACCCTCTTTATTTCTTTCACTCTGTACCCTTTTTTGTACTTCCCACATCCCCATCCTCCCTACCACCGGCGCTACCCACAAATGCACTCCTGCCTTGCCAGTTTCCTCCTGAGTTTCACGTTCATTACACCGTGGTGTGGCTTGCATGGGTTGAGCAAATGCGATGGAGTCCAGAGCTTGCTCATGAGCGGGAGGGACAGTCAGGGAGAGACTGGTTCTTTGCCGGGCTGATTTTCCAACTTCCGTGTATTGTGCTGCACCGATCTTCATTCTTACGTCTTTCCTGGCTGTTTTCCGTCAGTTCAAATCTGCTCAAACTTCTCTGTCCCAAAGTTTGTGTGACTTCAAATCCCAAGGTTGTGTGACTGGTTCTCAGACAGGTGAGTCCACAGTGACCACTCCAATGGCAGATGGCTTGTATCAGAGTGTTGCCTGCCCTGCAACAGACATTTTGCCATTACGGACTGCCTTGCTTTTGCAAATTTATTTTTTATTTTTGTATGCACTGTCTCGTCTCCCTGAGCCCAGTGCATTTCTCGCCAGTCAATCACAGTGTCTGATGCAGTGCATGCGGTGGCTCGAGCTCACCTCTGGAATCATGGTCATGTTCTGGCCCCATCACTTCCAAGCTGTGTGAACTTGAGCAAATCATGTGGCCTTCTAAAGTGGGTGTCCTCATCTGCAAAGTCGTGATCATAGAAGCACTTCTCATATGTGACCACTGTGAAGGCAGACTCCATGGGATGATCCGTCTAAGGCATGCAGAGCATGTGTGACACGGTGAGCGTGTCATCGGTCACTCTGTGTCAGGTCAGTGCAGGATCCACGGCCGCTGAGGGCATGAGAGCTCCTCTGCTTCCTGCACTGAGTCTTACTGTAAGTCACATAAAGAGTTTGTCACAGACTGAGATGAGAATTTTTTCCATGTATGATTCCCAACTCTCAAGCCAGTTTTTCTTTTACTGTAAACGACGTGAAAATCGC